>NC_089508.1:83942563-84240063 GCF_036850995.1 Saccopteryx leptura
TTAAACAAAGATAGGCTTTTGTAGTTTCTCAAATGATCCTTTCTTTTTTTTTGTAGTTCTTTGATGCCGCCAGGGAGGTAAGATTAGGGAGTTCTAGGGAGTAAGTAGTCTCAAATAGCTGTAAAGAGTAGACATTTTGAAGGAAAGTTTTAGGTGCAAATGCTCTTGTATTTCCTCAGGCAGCATATTTACAAGCATTCACTGAGAAAAGATTTTTAAAAATCTTTTTTAAATGAGGATGTTCTTGTTTGAACAATTTGTTGGGATGCATTTATACATCTTTGACAATTGTATTAATTGAAACATGGCAAAGTCTTAACTTTGACAGTTAAAGTCCCTTGAACTAAAAGTACTATAAGAAAAATCATGACAATTCCATGTACTCATGTAACTTTCCTCAGTGCTAGATCAGAATTATAATTAATTTTTTAAACTTTTTATATTCAGGTTAATTTTTAAAGGAAGAAATACTGTACTATTAAAACTCATGTCACTTCAGTAACTATGTCCTATCTATGTGCCAACAAGGAAAATCCACAGGGTGATTTCCATACAGGTATACCTGGAATAAAAGACTCACTTTCTTGATAGAAGGCTATGTCCTGGACCCCAAATAAAACCTCATGAAACTTAAATTTCAAAGAACTTTCTAGTTGAGGGTAGTTCAGAGACTTCCTTTGTGTAATAACTTAAATGTCCTCATATGGGCCTCTCAAAACGAAGAGATGAAATATCTACGTCTTGTTTGCCCCACCTTCTCATCAGCGGTCTGACAACACTCATTCTAGGTCTAATAGCTTTTAATAATCAGACCTTCACTCTTAGAAGGGACAGACCCTCATGGAAAGAGACAGTCTTATTTTACTAACTTCAGTGTGGCCACACTGATGAATTTTTCTAGTATGTACAGGAGCTTGTTCAATTAGGACTAAGGAGCTGTGACAGGACAGTTACCTTGGGAATCAGTTTCACTTTTCAGCCTTCTTCCCTGTCCCTTTCAGAAGGCTCATTAACTACCCAGGTGACTGGTTTTCTTATGTGGAAAACGCACCGATGTGACCGAGGTGGATGGAGACAAAAGAAGTTGTGTGTGAAAAATTGCTGTAAATTAAAAGTGCTCTTAAGATAAAGATAGTCTTGTTAGAAGAGCTTTCCGGCCCTGATTCAGATGTGGACAGGAACGGGGTGGTAGCCTGAGGAAAGCAAGCATTCTCCTCAGGAGTCTTCAGTCCAGAAAGATTTGGATGCCTTTTCCTTGAGTCTCACACTCGAAAGGCAGTGACAGTATTCTCGGTGGGTTTTGAGACGGGGGTCAACGTCAGCCCCCTGTCGATGGATCCCCAAGCTCAATTTTGAAACCTAGTGAGTAGGAGGCTGGGTAGATGGAAGAAGATATGGCACTTCTTTACAGCACAAAAAAAGTCATTTTCTAGGGTGTGTATGTTGTCACTCCACGACCACGAGGGCGGGCACCAGGAAGTGCGTTGCACTGTCAGGACATCCAGAGTAAGCTGGGAATTGAGTAACATCATTTTGTAGTAAACATATGGAATAATTGGCCAGTGGTGCAAGAAATCTAAATGAGGTACAGAGACAGCTGGACACTTTTATCTCAAGAGAGAGGGGATTAAAGGGGAGAGTGATAAACCAGGGAGGTGGAGTTGAGATAAACCGAAAGCGAACAAGCCTGCTGGACTAAATAGCGTCTCTGCTCAGCAGTTTCCACCATTCCACCATGGCCATTTATTCAACACAGAGCTGCCGTCTTTGGTGATTATTTCCAAGTAACATCTATGTTTCTGAATAAAAATCCATTTGAATCTCAAGTCACATTTGCCAGGTGCTGGATCCATTGTCAGCCTTGAATGTACCGAAGCAGCCGCCGCTGAGGAAATGAATACAAAAAGGCATGGCTGTGAACTTCAGTTGGGTGAGCTCGAGGTGAAATGCTTCTCTTTCCGAAGGCCTTCTATTCCAGAAAAATCAGTGATCATGGAAAGAGGCAGAGATGCCAAGCGGTGCACAATGCCAACAATCCCCATGAAGTAGAGCGTTTTTGGTTTGTTTGTTTTTTTTACCAACAGTTGTTCATGGGATGAAAGAACCGAGTTTGTGTCAACAGTAGGTTGTCCAGTCTCTTTCCATTTCTACATAGGTCCGGTCACTCTGTCTTCAGGGTCATAGTGCTATTTCTTAGGGACCTGCAGTGATTTCTGAGAGGAAAACCAAAAAAAGGTGGTAAGAGAGACTTAAAGATGTGAACAGAAAAACCACACGATTAATGTTTAACCAGAGGGACTGCCCTGACTTTTAAATGGCTTTCATTCTACTCTATCTACAGCAAAGGTAACTGGGGGTGACCAGGACATTGACACATGACATACTAATTTTGAAAAAGAGGGACAATGACCATACTTTCCCTTTTCACTTTCTGCAACAGATTGGTGAAAGTCCCAGACTGATCTGAAAATTCGATATCTTCATTGTACCTAGGCAGCTAGCTGTGCCTCCAATCCACTGCCATGTCACTCTATCATTTCTGGATACCTTCTCTCCTGGAGAGATGGGAGTACCACTTCCAGAAATTGAGATTCAGTCTGGATTTGGGCAAGCAGCTCTGGTAAACAAAAGGAGTAGAGGGGGAAATAAAGGAAGGGGTGCCAGCGAGGGAACTCAAAGGGGAGGTTCCCTGCAATCCTTTACATTCACTTATACCAGCTCCTTTGTCCTCTTGCCTTTCGCTCCACAAAGAAAGAATGAAATATGGTTTTCATAGCAAGCTGGCAGCATTATCTCAGGATGCATATTTCTTTGCTGGGTTGGAATGCCAATAAGGGGAGAAAAAAAGTTCCTCATTTAGAGGAAAGTACAGTGCCACAGAGCAAACACAAAACAACAAAAAAAGGAATGCAACAAGTTCCTGAATCAGTTCCAAAAATAATGCCCCTTAAAGAAAATATTTAAATGAGAACTTTTTTGAAGGTAACATTTCTCACGCTGACAGTTAATGTTTTTCAAAAGTCTCTAAATATGGAGAGAAATTTGGCCCCAAATGGAGGTTATTATTGATATTTGAAGAGTCTTAGAATGAGTCTCCTCTCTTTCATTGAGAAAGACAATAAACGGCACAGACAAGTCCTGTGTTCGGCACCAGGCTCTACCTAGTGCTGCACTTCATTAGACCAGCGTTTGGAAGGGGGACAGGGTTCATTCAAATAAGTCCTTTATCCATCTCAATTGGCACGATCTACACGGTTTCTCAAAGCAGCAAAGAAGTAAAAGTCTATTTCGTGGGTTGCATGATTTTAAAGTAGGATGATATGGACTTGATATTTACCTATTTTAAAGTAGAAAAAGAGTAAAGACTATTCAGTAAAAATATTACAACACTATCCTATAGCAACAGATTCCTAAGTATTCCTAACTTCAGTCACAGATAAAGCTGTATTTAAAAAAATAAAAAAACATTTTTTAAAAAAAGGGAGTTTTTAAATTATCTTCTAACTTATTTCTAGAATATAGAAAATAGAAAGGGGTTTATTAATGCAAAGTTTAAACAACTAACAAACTATTAAAAAGAGGTAAAAAGAAGATAGATCAGAATATACTAATACCTGTGTTGCTTGTTTTCTCTACATTTTTCACTGTTAAAATATAAGGGTCTTGGTGGCTATAGCTTGGTTCTTAATTTTCAGTCCTTTTTACCACATTGGTGCCTTTTTCAGTAAGTTATTTTTCTTCATATCTTCCTTTACCCACAACAGAGAGAGGTTTCTCATTTATTCTAAAAGTGTACTCTCAGAGAAATGCATACTTTATTAACAGTCTTTAGACCAAGTGCTCACTCACTTCACTCATTCATTCAGGCAGTCATTCACTGGAGAGCAGCTTTCCAAAAATTACTTAATTGAGAATCTGCTCTGTTAATGAGTAAATGTCGGTCCTATTAACCTCTTGATCTTAAGGACTTGTTTTGTTGTCATTGCTGTTGTTTTCATTGTGTTCGATCTTTTAAGAATTGGAGAGCGGCATTGGCTAGGTGGCCCCTTCCACTGCTTGCCTCAGAAATCCTGTCTGTCCAATTCATGACACTCAGAATGATTTCCTCTATTCTGGAAACAAGGAAAACCATTTTTTTTTTGTCTGCAAATTTATTAGAAACGTAAGTAGAAAAATACATAGGCACTTATTAGTGGGTTTTTTCTTTTTTTAATTTTAGTTTCTTCACATCTTTTTCCTGCTTCATCATTTTATTATAATCACAATAGAAAATCTTAGTTTTTTTGTGCACGAATCAGTCATTATTGCTGACTGGTCATTTAATATAGATCTGCAGCTAACTCCCTGCCCTCATCCCAAATAGTTAATGCTGCACTCAGGTTGCAACACTTGCAAAGTTCTTTCTCTTTTTCCCTGGCAAGGTAAACATTGAAAGATAGGAGATTTCCCGTCTGTATTTAGATACAGCTTATCTTTTAGATAAGTCTCTGCAAGCTGAGGCTTTAGGCTGTTTAATGTAGACCTCTTGAGTTTCAAACTTCCTTAAGGCCTTTAAATAAGCCAAAACTTTGGCAGTAACTACTAACAGAGTGGTAGAGACAGTGAACTAATCCCCAAAGATCTGAATTCAAATCTACCTCAAAGCCCACAGGTGAAAAATCTCTTTAATGGTCTTGACTTAAAGGACTCAGCTCAATTCTGGAGGCAGGACCAGGCCATTCTTTACTAAGGGTATATCATAAGAATGACTGCCAGATGATTCCTGCTTTCATTATTGATTGATAGATCTTCATAGAGATGGTCATGGGTATTTACATACTTTCACCTGTCTGAGAGTGACATTTTGTTACTTTCAAAATCAAACTGTCATCAATCTTAAACCTAGATCTTGGATATCATTTCACTTAAAAATTATGAAACACGTGACAGCTTTCTTTGTCTCCACCCATTGTTTTTTAAAATTCAGAAAAGTACTCTCTTCAAAAGAGGGAACTCTGATTCCAGTAGTCTGATGATGAAAACATTGTATTGAATATAAGTAATGTATTGAATATAAGCATTGTGTACAATAAAATGCATAAGGATTTTATTGAGCAAAGTCATCCTTTTGGGCTTTTGTTGGGGGAATTATTCTCATTGCTTCCTTGTCAGTGCAGTCAAAAGGATGCCTGGATATTATTGAATACCCGTGAGCAAAATTTCCTCTTCATAAAGGAGTGCACAGGGTAGCACAATGGAATTAGGTCCTGGCTGGCTTTGTTTTCTGTGTTACCTCAAGATAGGAGTTCGATAGGGTAAATTTCAAATACCTTCTTAGCTGTGAGTTACCAAACCCTGACAGTCTTAGATCTGTGTGACTCAGTGTGGCCCTTCACTTTGCTAAATATGCAGGTTTCCTGTTATCCTGTGATGTTCCCATGGATTCAGTGCTTTTGTGTTTGTGTTTGATGTAATGGGTAGGTGTAGAAGAATGCGAAAAAGAAAAGTAAAAACACGCCGTGGAATAGAATAGTAAAAGACCGACGGATTAACTTGACTTGTAATTTTTTTTCATGATGAAATCACTACAACAATGTCAGTAAACAGGAAGTAAGTGAAGTGTAAAATAATTAGCACCAAAGGGAACAGAATAAGTTACTTATTAAAATCCATAGGTGGATTATATGACCCCATCAGTTCCAAGGACTAGAGATCACATGACCCTGTGTACCTTCTCTGACGTGAGCACCCCGATGTACTTTGTCGGCTTACTGGCTTCTGACATTAAATAAGCTTCAGGTCTGATTTATGGAATAGCCTTTTGACAGGAGCAAGAAACTGAAATCTCCTAGCCCTTGCTGAGCCTCAGCTCTGTTTTCATTACCTTCTCCAGTATTACATTTAGTCAACCGAGTTATGTGGAGTTCTGAGAGATTCTCTCCTGCTCCCAGAAGTCATCGTTCCACTCATAATAAAATTATGCTATCAATTTGCCACAAGAGGAGCACTGAAGTTCACTAAATTATTGCCATGTGTTTTGCACTAAAGACAAAGTGATACCAATTAAAAAAACAACCACCCTTGGATTCTATTTTTTAATGGTGTGCAAGGGGGAGCGAGACTGCCTCACGAGGGAGGTCATGTCGCTCTTCCACACATTACAAATTTCATCTTCCTTAATTAGAAAATGGCACTTACAGAGAATGAGCAGGAGGTTTAAGTGGGGAAAGAAGAAAGAACAAAACCTGAGCCGAGCCCTAAATAATATGTCAGAAAATGACAACTTGCCTCCCTCAAGACTATTTCATTTGAAAGATTTGCTAAGTTACATTAGGCTCCGATAGTTTTTTTCTGAAGATGGGGCCATAACCTACAAACTAAAAAAAAAAAAAAAAAAAAAAAAAAAAAAAAAAAAAAAAAAGATGCCCAGTTCCAAAGCTCTGCAGATAAGTCAAACCCGTACTTTGGTTCCATCATAGAAATGAGTATTCCATGGCTCTCATTTAGGGTAACATTTTCTGGATACTGTGTCCCTAGAGATTTGAGCATTAGTTTTCACCTAAGTGTCATGTTTTCAGAGTATCAGCAGCAATTCATATCCTGTGGTCTCAATTCATCTTCTACTAGATTAATTAAAGAATTGCCAATAATTTGGCCTCAGATTGAAAACTTGTTTATCTCGCACCCTAAATAAATAATGCCTGCCAATTTACCATCAGTTTGGTGACAAAGCAAGTTCCAAATTTTAGGTATAATGAATAAGTCAAATTCCATTACAACAGAAAATCTTTATATAATAAAAATATTTCCAGCCGGAGGCAATAGTTCACTAATTTTAAATAAGACTTCAAATAACACAATTTTATCAAGCAATTGTGGACAACCCCTTGCAGTGTGTTATAATGAATTATATCTGTTCCAAGGGGGGAAAAAAAATCAAGTAAAATTTCTTAGAAAATTGGCAGTTCGTGGAGATGATATGATTTTCCCGGTAATACCAGTAAATCATTAACAAAGAAAAAAATAATGAGAGCTTCCATTGCTAGAGCTTCCAAGAAACTCTTCTATAGCCTGGCAGAAATACTTGCACATAAACTAAAATGAATCCATAGAGAAAATGATTTTTCCAAGAAACACCACAGAATAAAATTATGTTGGGTTTTATGAATGAGAGCCCTCATTTGGGGCTCTGTTTCCAAACTAGTTGACGGTTTGAAATAATTTCTGGATTGGCTTGGGTTTTTGTTATTTTTCTTCTGCTTTTTCAGGGACAAAGGAATGTATACTGAAGCACAAGTCTTAGCTCTTAGTAGGTCTTCATAATATCTTGTTGAATTCAAATAAGCTTGCAGAAAGGCTGGGCAGGAAAAGACGTGTAAAGGCTGAGTGCTGAGGTGAGAGGAGACCACTAGGATGCCATTTGGGGGAGGAGATTAGATTTGACGTTCATTTTCAATCAGAGGAACTGTTCTAGTAGGTAGGTAGAAATAGTATGCGAGACCATGAAAGTGGGGAAATTGAGGTAAAGAGTCTGGATAGAAACCAACTCTCCCTGACTAGAAAAAAAGGAAATTTGTGAGGGTGTGAGGTACAGTGAGAGAGACACTCAGCCCAGCCCACTGGGTCACGCGGGGATTGACCAGGGGAAGGTTCAGTCCCCACACAAGGCTGATGCAGTGCGCTGTATTAAGGGAACTGACTGGGACGTCAGCAGCTTGGTCTAATTCCAGCTCAGACAATATGTATGATCTTGGGCAATTTAGTATCTATCCCCTCATCCATAAAAGAATGGGGACTGGGTACTTTTTAAGGCCCTTTCATCTTTAAAATTCTGTTATTTTATGCTTCTAAGCCTGTGAACTGAAAAAAAAAAAAAACCTAGTCAAAGCAAGTGAGATGAAAATGATTTTAGCCATTGTATTTTGAATTGATTAGAAGAGAAGGAGAGAGACCCGTCACAGTAAACTACAGGTGACTTAAACAGAACCTCAATCAGAGATTTAGCTATTAAAATGAAGAAAAAGAAACCGATTTTGTCTCTATTGTTAAAAAAACGTGGCAGGACCTGGTGACTAATTCAGCGTGGGGCGAGAGTAGAGAGAGGTGCTGCCCCATCTCTGGGCTCTGTGCCGTAGGGAGCGAGGACTTGAGGATTCTTTCCACAGCGACAGCAGATTTGAGTGGGGCCTGATGGTTTCTCTGGGAAGATGATCTTGTTTTCACAACAGATAGCACAAAATAGAGATGAGCCCTGTAAGGGAAGAGGTCAGAATAACAGGAAACGCTGTGGGGCCGCACAAGGGGAAGGAAAGGTAGGTCTCAGGGTACAGATGTTATTCAAGGCCCTGAGAGCAGATGAGCTTGTCCAGAAAGAGAGGTGACCTTGGTGATAAGAGGGCATGGGGAGGAGCTTAGGGATTTAGGGGCAGGCCCACACTGACTTACTGTTATGTCCAGAGGACCCTGAAAAGGACAATACCATATCTGGTCATTTAAGAATGTCCTAAGGCAGGAAGCTGTGGAAAACAAGATTTCAATCCATAATTTAAAACTTTCAATGAGAGTGTAAAAAAAAAAGTTTTATATCTATTTAAAGTACAAAGTTCTTCATTAAAATGGAATAGTAGGCAGAGTAGAAAGGTATGTCTTTCTTCTTCCAAGTTAAGATTAGATAATAAAAGGGTAAATATTTTATGCCATAAAAGTTTAGACTTCAGGCCCCAGTTGGTTGGCTAGCTAAGTAAATAGAACATCGACCTGGCATATGAATGTCCTGGGTTTAATGCCCAGTCAGTGCACACAGGAGAAATGACCATCTCCCCTCTCTCTCACCCTTCTCCCTCCTTTCTCTCTTCCCCATCCCTTCCTTTCCCCTCCTATAGACAGTGGCTCGATTGGTTCAAGTATTGGCCCCAGATGCTGAGGATAGCTCATTGTTCCAAGCGCCAGCCTTAGGCACTAAAAATAGCTCAGTCGATTTGAGCATTGGCTCCTGACAGGGCTTGCTAGGTGAATTCCTGCCAGAGTGCATGCAGAAATCTGTCTCACTATCTCCCCTTCTATCACCTAAGGGAAAAAAAATGTTTGGACTTCAATAGACATTCTACAATTTTCCACAGTTGTGAAGGTTAAACATCTAAAAATGTAGAATTGAATCATGAGTTAAGCCTTTTTTTGAAATTCCTCGGCATCCTGCTTGCTGATAGGTCAGCAACAAAACAAAAGCAATCTTCCTCATAGTGTGCTGTCGATCTAGACATGAGGACCATGGGCCTTTTGCTCTGGGGTGAACTCTGCTCAAGTAATTTACTTCCACAGTGACCATTCATACACTTTTGGCTTATCACTCTTATAATGATTTATAAACTTTTAAAGGCAGCACTAAAGAAAAATGAAATAACCATCTTATAAAAAATATATCTTATTTAGCTTTTATGTAGCAGCTATGCACAATGCCTCATCTTCATCATCATGATACAGTGTTTCTTAAATCCCTTTTTGCCAGACAGACACCCCTATTTAGGAGAGCAATAGAATTCAAACACCAGGTCACAGTTACATGTACAAGTTCACAAAATGCCCTGGAATCTGGAGGCATTGGGATGGCAAGATCAGATGAGTTCCCTACCCAAATATGGCACCCTCATTTGTCAAGGCTTGTCAATTCCTGACTACACAGCAAAGGAGGCATAATGTTGGAATCCATGGGTAACTATCACTATGCTATTTAGATATTTCAATCAGTGGGACATTTGTGTGGCAACCCCACCATCACATCTGACCTCAAGACACCATTAGAGAGGCCCCACCCTGACTCTCCCCCCTCTACCCCTGCCTGGCTCCTTTCTGATTGTACTTTACCTTTAAAGCTCTCGTGTCTCCAAAGTTAGTTTTACACTGAAAAACCTAATTCTCTAACAATCCCTTCCTTGCATTCATTGGTATTGAGATGTTGCTACTTTAGAGTTCATCTGTATCAAGAATTCTTTCCAAAATAAATGTATTCCTTGTCCAGTCAAGAAAACTACTGTATGGGGAGCAAGAGGGGAGAAGGTTGAACAAAAACATCGACAGCACTTACCTGGATTATTTAATAAAAAGAAGATTTTCTGGATTCGAAAAAGATAATACTTAAACAAAACTACCCCTAAAACTAAACAACCAGCTAAGAGTGGGAGCCACTACCATGTTGGATCTGTGACCTTGGACTCTAACCAATTATGAAGACCCAGAGCAGCCAGTGAACAAAGCAATTACAATGGGAGTCAAACTATTAATGAGCCAAGAGTTCAGTAGCTTTCTGTTGCTCTCAAGGTATCCCCAGAACACTATGTAATAGGAACTGCTTAATATTAACATTCCTTCATGGTAGTTTAAAGCAACTTACAGTATATTCTGATCAATCCAAGCATATTTTTCATGTTGATGACTGTAGGAGTGGTTATTTTATTTTCATATGTACTTTTACAAACATTTAAATGGAAATAACCAGTAGCATAAAATTGCTAGTGATTTAGCTGGCTATGAACTTGTAACCAAACATGCTTGGAAGATTTTTTTTTTCTCCTTCTCTCTCTTTAGCTCTCAGGTAGATTTCACTGCATGACAGCATTTCATGCTAGGCAAAGCGCATGCAGAAGATGAAAAAGCATGAAGCATAACAAACATCACAAAGCCAGTACAATTTCTTGTTTATAAAGAAAAACAAGGAATGTAAGCTAAGTGGAAAGGTGCCGGTTGAAAGATACTTTAAATGCCTTCGAGTTAAAACCATCAGGGATCAGAAAGCAGAAGGCAAATTCTATAGGCTAGTACACCAAGGGAAGAGGCTGATGAATTGCCTTGTGCACATTTTAATTAAACTATCATCTTGAGATATTTTGTGTATTGATTTGCACAGTACTTTAAAAAGCCTCTTTCCCCCTTACCTCCCTCCTTTGAATGTTAAAGCTTTGTGCCTTCAGCTTGACTCTACGAAAAGAAATTACTCATCTTTAGGATTGTTATGAAAGGAAAAGAAAATAAAAATGGGTGGACATGTTCTCTTCTCCTTTTCAGTATGTTTAAATTTCAACTGTTCATATAATTATGCTGGCATGTATTTCTTCCTGGCTCTAGTCATGCAGAAAAATTTTAAACATGAGAAATTGGACAGCTCTAATGTGTTGTAAAATCTACTTATGCATTGTATTTCTTTCAATATTCTTTACCAATAATATGTACATTGTTAAAATTAAAAGAAAATGTTAGCTTTTGTGCCCTAATGCATTTACGTGATATACATAGCTGGCAAACATTTTATTAACATTGAAAAGAGGAAGTTTGAAAAGTAAAAGAAATGTTAGAGACCGGGTTGACTTTTAGTGACAACTATTTAATAGTAATCACCACTTATATGGCACCAATTATATGAGTATTTACCAACAGTAATTAGTTTCCTAACACTCTTTTGAGTCATTTATTCTCCATCCTTATAGAGAAGTAAACTGAGGCATAAATTGAAGTGATTTTTTTCTGAGAGTTTTGCCAAGTCATGTAAGTAGAATCAGACAAAAACATTAGGATATTCACTTGCTATGTCAAAATGTGACACTGCATATTCATAGATTGTAGGATTTCCCTGTTGATCTCTTCTGAGTAAATTGAAGATTAGTGTCGACACATTTCTTCACTCCTACCTACCTCTCCCACCTGCTCCCCACACACAAATGCTAAAGAACAAGGAATACTTGGCACTGGAAGTTTGAAGTTCATTAAAAGGATTATGTCTTTCCAGGATATCAATTGCTAAAACTGATCTCTGAACCAATCAGGTCTTAAGAATAACAAGCTGGCTTGATGGAGGAACGAAGTTGAATCGTATGGTATAGATATAGATGTTCTTTCTCCTTCGTGAAGAGTTCTATTCTGACTCAAATTTATGTATATAAGGTGCCTGTTCTTGTCAATAGTGGTCCTAGGATGTCCATCTAATTTTTAAAGGTTTTTTTCTAGACCACAAGACTCTAGGCAATGGAATTTCTCTAATGCTGAAACAGTGTTCCCACCTGGTCAAGACTGAGCTCAAGCTAACCACATAATTTTCACAAGTAGCCCAGATTAAAAATGGTGCTAAGAAGGATCACAACTTCAAGACTCACTCTGGAATAAAACACACTGTCTGGCCTCTCTTGGGCCAACATCTTTAAGTCTTTTCTTGGAATAGCTTGTTGTTGGTAGTGATAGAAAAGGGGATCCAAAGATAAATAATTTGCTAATTCATGTCAAAATAGTGGTTTGCATGTCACAGATTTCAGAGTTCTAATGTATTTTAATAACTTTGTTTCTTGCTCAAGGTTTAATCTTTAGAAGAGTAAATTTTTCCAAATTTCAAGTAATCTCTCCCTAGTAATTGATGAATTTCTTTCTCCTTCACTTTCAGCTACTAAGTCTCTCGTTACCACTCAAGATTTTTCCTCATGCAGCAATGGATAGTAATATACTAGTTCTAAATCTCTGCTGGGTCATGAACTTCACTGAAGATGTAATAAAACCCGTGAACCCCCAAAAGAATGTGTACAAATACAAACACACAATTTTAGCTATAGTCTTAAGTCCCATCCATGATTAAACCCCAAAACAAATGAACAAGAGAAAGCAACAAAGAAACTTCCTAGTCTAATAAGTCTGCAGGAAATATATGAACTAATCTAAGGAAAAAACTGTATTCACTATTCCTCCTTTTGTTGGCAGTTGGATTTCAAATTCATTGAATTTTTAAATGGTAACAGATGGCTCTCATTTTATTAGATGTTAAATTCATAAAAATTATGAACCATACCTTTTGGCTTGCTTTGTGTGGTACTTCCAGGGCTAGCGCAGAGGAATGAGCATTTGTGCACTGCACAGCCACAGGGCCATCATGCACACCTTGCAATCACGCTGCGATCATGCTGCGACTGACCCCCTCACACTCAGGCAAGGTGGCAGCTCTCGTCAGTGCCTAACACACTCTGAATGTTGAATGGGTTAATAAGCTGAAATGGCACCACCCAGTAACACATTAGGTTTAACAGAGTGCTGTTTCAGGCATTAGTCATTTAGTCTGCTCTAGCTATAATTATTCTCTTTTGTCTTAATGTTTATCTTGGTACGTTAAAAATATATGTATAGTACACATCCAAATAGCAATTAGAACTTAAAGAATCTCACTATTCAACATAAACTTTTCTTTGGCGATTTTATGCTAATAAGTTATCGTATACACTGCCTTTCAGTGATTTGTGATCACCTCAGAGCCCTGCTTTGTGAAATGTCTGATTATCTGTCTACTAATTTGTTTATCTGTCCACCTATCTGTAGAAATTTTAAACGGTATAATAACTTTAAGAACAGTGACACTAATGTAGTATTAGATTAAAAGAATGTTACTTTATACGGGCATAAATGTAATTTAGAGGCACTTAAAGGAAGCTCTATACTTAGCATGATTCTTGGCCAGTGAAGACAAGTTGATCCCCGCCCCTGCCCCCCCTCCCAGTTTGGGATTGCTAATTTGCCGTTAATTAGGAAGATTGATTCGGTTCTGTGATGCATAGGCCAAACCCCAAATGCCTTTTTCTGGTTTCTGGAGCACTTTCCTAGTTGTCATTGTCATTGCAAATGTGTAACTGAATGTCACGGGGTCTCACAAAATAGAAGTACTTTGTGACTCCTAGAAAGCAAGTATCAACATTTTTCTGATTTTGTTTTATATTACAAAGCTCATGCTGGCATTATTTTAAGTAAGCTACTTCATTCCATTGAATGTTTTAAAAATTACAATGAAAAGTGGTGTTCTTATTTGAATTTCTAGTGAAAGGAACACTTTGTAGCAAAAATTATTTTCTTGAAGTAAGTGCTGGTCTCAGATACGACACACCCATTGGGGTTGTGCTGTTCTATGCAGAATGGCATTTATTTTTCAGTATGTTAACTGTGTGTTTATCTTCCCTGTGATGCATCAAGTTTGCTGCTATAAGGTTTTTTCCCCCTACTTTCTTCTCTTGGCTGATGACAAATTTTAATCATTTGACTCTCCCTCACAACAATTACTTTTAACTAAGATGAGTTATATTCCCTTTATTGAAATGGAGTCAGGGAATCTATCAAAACTAGTGAAAGGAAAATTCCTAGAAATGTTTTTAAACATAGTCATTAAGAATTGCCTGAACCAATACAGAAAATAATGTGGGTACTCAGGAGTGTGAAGGAAACCACTTACTAAAATTTTGATGCCCACAATTGCCAGTAGGATAACAGGCAACTTTAAACCACGTGATTTAGTTCATAATGGTGGAAACTGGATAATAAAAATGATATCAGACCACCTACAAGGAAGGATCTAATTTCACTTATGTATTTCACATGCTCTGTAATGTTATAAATGACATAACCATGTTTGTATTTATAAAAAGGTGTACATAGATATGATGAACACACATGAACAGTATATAAATATTTTCATTTAAAGTCAGTGACCTAATCCATAATTAGGCTTATATCTTTCCTCTTCCTTAACAACCTCAATATTTTCGTATACTTTTTATAATTTCTTGTTATAACTTCAGAAACAAGTTGAAAATTATTTTGCTGGGCTACTTTAAATGTGCTACATCTAACCTCAAGAACAAACAGAACATGTTATATAAAAAACCTAGACATTTGAGGGCTTAAGAATAGGAAATGAGTGGTGACGCATAAAATGAGGGTCTTTAAACATATATGTCTGCTGTCTTGTAGCCTAGCTCTTAGCCTCATGAGCTTCATAGATGGGCCTTAGGTGTGGCTCCCCTCACAACCTACTGATCCTTGCCAGCTGTGGTGACACTGCCAGGTGTCACTGGGAGTTTTTGCTACTTTGATGGTTTCCTTTTATTTCTTATTATCTCTAAATGTTTCATATAACAATTTCTTATGTAATCAGTTCTATGTATTTCTGTGATCTATTGTCTGTACATAGATTTTAATACCCAACTGGCTTCTTCCTTCCAGTCAGTAATCTGTTGAGATGTAATCTCTGTCATCAATTGGTATATGTTTAGTAAATCCAAATTTATTTTAGTACTGGCCAGCATAAAATATAATTGGGGGATTAGAGTTGCTGTTTCCTTCAAAACTACACATTTAGTCTATTGACAAACATTTATTGAGCCAGTGCCTACCACAGTGCCAGGAACTGTACTAGACATGATATATTCAAGAGTGGGACAGAACAGGCCCTCTGCCCACATGGAGCTTTTAGTTCAGAATCAAATGCAAATGACAAAGATACAGAATCATTACATTCACTTCTCAGAAGTGGAGTATGTCTTCCCTAAAGTTCAATGTTTTAATTATGCACAGAGTCCTAGCCATACCCACCACAGCCTACACAATATCTTCTTCTGAATTTCATCAGAAACATCTGCCCCCACCCATGCATCTAGGGGAGAAAATAAAAAACAGGAAGAAAGTTTTACGAACTAGGAAGCTCGTACTCCTTCCCCACAGGTCAGGGCAGACTGCCACAGCCAGGGCTTGTATTTCTCGCCTTTCGGAAGCGGGTTCTCTCTGCCTCTTCCCATTCCCGGCTCCTCCATGCCCTCTCCCATCCTACTGCCTCACCCAGAGTTGTTCAGCTGTTGAAAGAATGAGATGTGTGTAAGTAAAATGTCTTTGAGAGGTTTCTGTATCTGTTTCCTTACACTGGTAGAAATATTTGGGTGGTTTGTCAGATAATAAACATTTATAGTGCTAGGTGCTAGAGAGAGAGTGGCGAACCAAAGAGACAGAATCCCTGCCCTCATGCAATTTCCAGTCTACTGAGAAAGACAGACAAACATAATGAAGTTAATATTTGTTTTTATTATTAGTGTTTGTCATAGAATAATCTGTGATCATTTGGACATGAGCTATGAATCAGTTTCCTTTTGCTTTCCCTTCCAAAGCAGGTGCCACTCACTTTCTGAAGCTCACCAGGGTTAATGGTGTGGTGCTCAACTGTGTAGAATGGAGGTGGTCCACAGTGGAAAGATACAAGATGTCAGGATAGATGAGTTCCAATTAAGCCAAGCACAACAATAATGATTACATTGAAATCATACCTTTCTTTAAAAAGTATCTAAGTACTTTATGTATATATATTATCTAATTGCTTTTTAGAAGAGTCTTTTCCGATAAGGGTCATATCTTTTTGAATATCCTTATATTCAAACCTGCATAACCTGCTTGGCATTATCTGAAAGAGTTTGGGATAGTGCATTGGTTTGTGGGTGCACACAGGTACTTTTTCATGTATCATTTCTTTTGGGGGGCAGCGAGATACAGTATAAAGGACAGATTTTGAAACAAGAAGGATCTGAGTTTTCAACTAGTCTCACTATTAACTAACTGTTTGAACCTGAATTTGAAGCCTTTGTTTCCCCATCTGTCAATTGGCAATAATGCTCTTGATTGAGAATATCATTGTAAGAACTGTAACACCTGGAAGGAGTTTCAAAAAGTAACTCTCGTCTCTCGTCAGGCGCATGCAGGAGTCTGACTGCTTCCCCGTTTCCAGCTTCAGAAAAATACAAAAAAAAAAAAAGGAACTCTCATTACTGTTGATGTTGCTTTTATTTTTTTTACGTCACATTTTTATTCTCTTTCTGTTTCTGAGAAAACTTCGGACATTTTTCTGCACATGTGAAAGATTAGTAAATATACTTAATAGGTAGCATAGAGACTGAATGTGAAGAATTTTTGACATGTTTTCTACAAACTATTTCTCACACTGTTATGTATGGTTTTTATTTTCCATAAGGTTTTAATGAAGATGATAGAATATTTTAAAGAGAAACTCACACCCCAAAAATGACAAAGAAATATCTCCAATAATCTGAGTACTTGGTGGCATCTTGAATTTTCATGTGTGAGAGTGGTGGGTGTCATTGCAAAATGGTCATGAAAACTAGAAATTCTGGCCAGTTCTACAGATAATTCTGATTCAGAAGTAATTTTTTTTAAGATTTCCTTCAGCTTCTGTTTGCCTGTGTTATTTATCAAATGTTTAAAATTAAATATCTGAGTTTTATAATGTATACCATTAAAGTATAAACAGCTGATAGGATCTATTTCAGGCCTCGAAATATAGAGTAAATGAGTTATTACAGGCATCCTAACACATTTCAAGAAGAGAACAGGCATTATTTTCAGAGATTAAGTTCACATCACATTCCTGAGCGAGTCTCCTGATCACTTCCTCTGTCACCCGTTATTTCTTATATTAAGATATGCTGGAAAAAAAAAAAAAAAAAAGATATGTTGGGTATGCCCTTTATCCCTCCCACTCTCAGATTTCTTAAAGATAAATGTATATATAGAAAGGAAGAAGGTGATGTTAACATCAAGACGTGGGAGAAGCAACACATTTCATGAACTCGGACTGGGCTTTGGAAATGGTAGAGACATTTTCTTTCCCAGATTAATAAAGTCTGAAGATTAGAATAAATGATGCATAGATATTATTTTACGATCATCTCATTTGTGTGTAGTTTCCTTTTTCCCTCTGACCTGATTTCCCAGCCAGAGCCCTCAGTTCCTTCTTTCCTTCTTCCCAGTCCAGAGTCTCTCCAGGCTCCTGGGAGCCTGTGTTGAAACAGTTACCTTGCTCCCCCGTGCCACTTCTTTCTGTGTCCCTGGCTTGTATAGCCCCCCACATCACAGCCCCTCATGCTGCATTGGGCCCACTCTTATCTTCAGGGGGGTCGGCCTCTTGGCAGGATTGGCAGGCCTTGCAAATCTTTTGGCTGCTGTAATAAAATCTCCAGTTCCTGAGATTTATGAGGTTAGATGCATGTAGAAGAGGAAACACCTACAGTTCATGAAATTGTAAAGAATGCCAGGCGCAGAGAGGAAGAAAAGATGCCCAAATTCTTGACAGTTCAGTATTTTTTTTATTTTTTATTTTTGTCAATGTGGTTTGTGTTTTCTTTAATTTTTCATCTAGGTATAGCAGGTACTCAAATGGCCAATTCAGATGGTTTGTTGTTTTTTGTTTTTTTTTTGGAGCCTTTGAAATATCAGTTTACATAATTAATAGAAATATAGCAGCAGGTGACTGTAACGTGATTACAAAGTACAGTTCTGGCTGTTGGGTGTATTGAATACTTTTAAATGAAATATGTGGAGTGTGTGTATGCATGCAATGTGTTTAAATGAATGCAGCCTTTCCAATCAGCCAGAAAGAGAGAAAGGATGTAAATTGCTAGCATGTGTTGTTCAAAATGCAAAAGTAGGAAAGCAATATTGATCTGTGCTGTGGATGTTTATTTACATCAGTTGCACAGTGTTAAGATGTCTGGCCATAATTATCAAGACCTGCCCACCTGTCAAATCGCAATTGGGTTATTTCCCCATTGTCTTGCTGCAGTAAATCTTCAGGTCTGGATGGGCATTAGACAAATGGAAAAAGGCTACTTTCCCAGAACATGTAATTCATTATGGAAAACAGGTGCCTGCTAAAGGTTTTTGCTTTAATGTAGACATATTTTATTATTCATAAAATATTAATGTGAGTAGTCACTACCAGAATGGTGTAGGTTGTTTTCATGTAAAATTTTCAGTTTTAATATGAGAAGAGAAATTGTAAGAATTCTCCAAATCTTGCTCTTTGAAAAGGTAAAGCCATTCCATAAATAGTGTCCTTCCTTTATCCTCCCAAAATAGGTTCTGGCGACCCTGGCTCCTACCTATATCATGCGCAAAAAGAGTCTGCTTTAATGTAGTACGCGATGGATGTTCCATCCAGGGACAACCTTGCAGGAGGGACAGACTGACCTTTTCAGAAAAAAAAAAAATGAAATATACTTTCATTTTCCAGAAATATGCATGCAAGTAAAAATTTGACAGCCTGGAAGAACATAAGCAAATATATCTTTTTATTTGAAGATAAAAAGAAGCAGGGCTGGATAGGAAAGGGAAAAAACCTGTGAAAAAACGGATGATGCAGTTTTTACGAATAAGCAGCTTAATGTATCTTGGCACCCACAGTAAGCCTTGTAGGAGCTCAAAGTGCCTCAGGCAATCTGTGAGCAGAATAGCAATTTTATTACTTTGTCATTAAACCAATTTCACAGCAGTATTGTTTGTTAATGAGCAGCAGCAAACGAGCGAAGATGTCACACACTGGAATAGCAGAGAGATTTGTGACCCAAGCTCACAGCACTAAGATGGAAAGACCACGGCTATAAAAAAAGGAAATACTTTGGGATGAAATGCAAAGTCTATACAGCAGAGCTTGTGTTTATGAGCTACCATTTTGCTAAGAGCTGTGAGAGAAATAAAGGTCTGGAAATATGCAGTTAAAACAGGGCCTATAAAATTAAAACCAAATTAAAGTATAGCAGAGGATTACTGCACAGACTGTACTCGACAAAATATATTTTAAGTGGTGAGGTGAAATCTAAATCAGTTTTGTTTGAATTTGGTTGGTATTTATGAAATTCAATTAAAAAAATGAAAAGATATCAAAACAAAGCAGCTGCCTCACCCTTATGTGGTCTCTGAGCCATAAACATGCGTCACTTTGAGGAAATCCAACTTGCCAATCCTTAAATAATTAGCAACTTCTTGATTCACACAGTGCACCCCTCCATCTCCGTGAAAGCCTTCTCTGTTACTTTATCTATTCTGAAGATATTGCACATGTATAAGAGACGCTCCGGCGTTGCTGGTCTGCCTGAGGCCCATGAATCAAGTGTCCCTGGCAGAGACTGGAATTGAGCTCATCATTTGATAAGATTCTTCTCTTTTTTTCCCCTCTTTTGCATTCCATTTTATTATTTTGTACTTTGTTTTTGTTGTTTTATTCTCATTTTTCTTTTCCCATATTTCTTCCTATCCTTCCTTCCTTCCTTCCTTCCTTCCTTCCTTCCTTCCTTCCTTCCTTCCTTCCTTCCTTCCTTCCTTCCTTCCTTCCTTCCTTCCTTCGTTTTTGGAGCCAGGGCTGGTCTTACAAAGAACTTGGGGGTTAGACACAGGCACCTTCTTGCATTCCCTGCGAGGTGTCCCAGGGTGACTGCTGGAGGGGCTCTTGTTCCATGTCCACGCAGGGAAAAGAAGTTCGTCTCACCAGTCCTGGGATCAGACTCACCTGTTCCAGATAGAAGGTTAAGGCAGGAGCCTGGTAGGGAGATGATCAACCCACAACTGTCTCTCTATTTGCAAATGAGATTTTAAAAAACACTCTGCTTGTCAGCCTCGTTCGGAAGCCACCCCACTTCTTTACCAGGAGAGTCCATCCATCTGGAGGAGAGCTGACTCAGTTCTTTGAGCCTTGTTGCTTAAACGTCCAGAATTTTGCAGGTGCTCCTTCCATGGGAAAGTCCCGACAGCTCTGCAACCCCCAGGTCCCCAGCTAATCATGGTCACGTCTGATACTCCAGATGGATTAAGGTTTGTGGCAAATCTATGTCATTAACCACAGTCACCTCCGAGACCACATCCCAGTTCTCTCTGACCCACCTTTGTACTTCAGGTTCGCTTGGGATGTGTATTTTCATACTTTCCCCTCATGATCCCCAAGCTGGACTATTATGATGTTTTTTAATTTGGTTTGCTTCTGTTGTTTTCTTTGCTCTCTTTTCTGCCAGTTTTTAAAAGTATTCTAATTTCTGGACTGATCTGGTGAAGGAGGACTCTGCAGGAAACACTCACAGCCACAGACTAGGCAGTGTACACACGGCGGTGGGAGCTCAGCTTTAAGACTGTTTTCTGCCTGACAGGGCAGGACCCCCAGACAAATCACGGGCTGGCTCCGTGGTAGTTGACAGCCATTCAAGACTGGTCTTGTGCCAGGAGTATTACTAGATAGCCAGACAGATCAATTCACTTTTACATTCCCGCCATTATTTATAGTCCCGCTGTATATCTACTCTTGCTTATGAAGTAATGATTAGCAAATACAGTACACATAAAACATGGGCATTTGTTCTGGAAAGGGCTTCTCCTGCTGATACTGCAGATAGTTTCACAGGTCACAGAACCTTCAAAAGGATTTAAAGGGCATGTCTTGTGTAGCATTTGTTCTTTTGAAAATGATGCCCCTTCCCCGTTTTTGAGTAATTGAAGGGGATAGAAAGGTTTTTTCATTACTTATGTTTCCTTGAATTCTCGGCAGCCCTTTTTCCCACAGATGTGTCAGCCAGACCTGTGTAGCCAGGGAGGTTATGTGTCATGGCTTGCTAGTTTGCTATTTAAAAGGACTGTTTTGTACTTCCCTTTTGAGTGCGTAAAGGTGAACAAAACCAGTGCTGCAAGCATTTGCAGTGAGACATCTGGGATGAGATTTTTCAGAGACTGGAGGAAACTGACAGCACTCAGCGAAGGGAGACTGGCTCCCAGTTTTGTTGGAGTTTTCTCCTCTTTGCTCTTCAATTCTTGTTCCCTCTCCCCGCCCCACAGAGCACATGCTCTGTATCAAGATGCTCCTTGGTGATACTAAAGAATCTCAGCTGGTGCTGACGCACCAGTTTCTGTGAGGATTAGTGCTGTAGTTAGGCATTTTAAGAGCAGTTACTACAGTTCGGGGTTAATGCTTTGGAGAACATTGCACAGCTTGAATCGTGGGGAGTGGTGGGGAGAACTTGACTCTCCCCAGAGGTCTGGTGGCCATAAACTAGCCAGTTGGGAGTCTGCATTCTGCAAGCCTGGTATCAAATCCACACACTGATTCAGTCATGTTTTCCTAGCAGAATAATCATCTGGCAAAAGAAGCCAAGAACAGGGCGATACTATCAAAAAGAATAAGGGAACCTGAAAGCATCAAGCTTGTTGGCAAACTGCTCAACTTTCATTGCTTTCCACTTAGTTTATTGTGTAATGAATGGCTTTAGTTCAGATGACATTATAAGTATCCTTCGTGCCCTCCAGTGATGGAACAAGTTTCATATTGTCTGTGCGGCTAGTTTTCTATCTACTGTTGCCGATAGAATTGTGACACGTTATTGGTAAGGAGACTTACAACTCATGGGAATGAATATTGTTAGGGTGGGAGCTAAGATATTTTGGTGTTCATTTCTGGAAGACTTCCTTATTTTCAGATTTTATGACAAGTTTATATTTTAGGAGACTGTCTTCTAAATAATTTAAAACACTACGTAGAAATTGCACTGTGTCCATTACAAAGATGAGAAAAAATGAGGTTTCCAAAAGGCACTTACACAATTTCATGCAAAATATTAATGAGAGAATAGAAAGGAGATGAGACTAGGATTTTTGTTTGTTTCTGCCCTTTTAAATAAACTCCCATAAAACTTGACATTTGAAAAAATAAGAAGGGATGTCAGGAGTTATAATGTTGAATGAGGTAGAAAAAAATTTTTGGGCTCCTTAATGAAATACCTTTCTACCACCTTGCCTTATATTGATAGCCTTTGGGAGCACATTTATATATGCTGCCTCCCATGACTCTCACAAGGGCCCTGTGAGGTAAACAAGGTTTAAGCTATTATTTACTTTTTACAAATTACAAAAGGCAGGCTCTTCAAGGTTCGGTGACTTGTTGATGGTTGCAGAGCTCTTAGGTGTCCGACCAGGGCCAGACCTGCTGTGTCTGACCCTGAACGCAAGGCTCTCCCTTTTGCTACCTTAGGTTCCTTGCCTTAGGCCCCAGTGGGAAGAGCTTGGTTTCATTCTTTAAGATAATGGAGGCAACTTTGCCCAATGAAAATGATATTCCTCAGCAAAAATGTTACTTAAGCATATTCATTTCCATATCAGTCCACATCAGTGACCATGGGACTGTTTGAATAGTCTGAGAATGCCTCTCCATTCCTGACCTCTGAGGGTGAGATTTCCCACAACTAAGCCCTCACTCTTCAGGGCAAAGTAAGTCAATTTTTAGTTCTCACTTTGCTTTATTTGGTTTCTCTGCATAAGCTGTTTTCCCCTCAGCTTTCCAATCAGCCCTTGAATCATTGTTTCTTGTAGTTTCAGTGCTGACTATCTAAATAGACTCTTCTTGCCAGGACCACTCCACTTTTATTTTATTTTTTTTCAATGATCGCTGGGAGGTCACTGGGATAGCAATCTCTACAGTGTTTTAAGTATAGAGTTATTGCTAATCGGTGCTGAAATATGAGCTATGGAAACAACCCAAATGGTGGAAGCATGCTTTGGGTGAAACAAATTTTTTCACACTTTGGGTCAAGAGGAGAAAGGCAAAGGCTATATACTAAGGTGAAAGCAAGCTTGCACTCCATAAGTTAAAGACTAAGAGCCTTTTTCTCTGTTTTTCTTTGAAAATGGTATGAAGATCAATTTCTGAAATGATTCCAAACCACATAAAATAGCACACGGGATCAGGAAGACTGAGTTTGGGGGAGAGTTAATGACATGGAACAAGCCAGGTGACTGTCTCTGGAACAGAAGGGATGTTTATACTTTATGTTCCATTGGAACTGATCGTCTCTCTTTTTTTTTATTTTTCATACTTCTTCTTTTGACCCTGTGATTGATGTAATCCATGGGGCGACATCGAGTTCTTTGAGTCAATCCTACCTATTTCACAAGGCACAGCAGGACATCTTTACTTGGTGATACCTATCACCAGGGCAAACATCTCATTAAAAATTTATTGAAGGTGGTTTGGCAGCTTTATTCTATAGGGGCTGCATCCTAGAGAAACTTTATATACCATTTTTGATTAACGAATAGAAAGTCGACTAGATTTATTTGACTCTTCAGAGTCAAAACTGAACAACAAGGTTTTATTTTTTTTTTCTTACCTTTCTGAAGCATGTGAAGTGTGCTTTACCAACAGAGGATAGAATCTTCTGTGTCAAACCTCCACTGTCTATGTCCAACTGATCAGTTTTATTCTTAAGGATGTAGAACAACATGATTTTACGTGACTTCTGCAGGCATTTCTCTTTTTTTAAATTAAGGTATTCGAGGAATTTTAAAAATTATTTTACTTGTAGAACACAGGTGCATCTGAGACTAAATTAGGTCAAGATTGTATTTCTTCTTTTTTTATTTGGCAAAAATGAAGAATAAGAGATTGTAAATCTGCTGCAAATCAGAAGAGAGGTCTTTTTTCTCACAGTTGGGATCCATATTTAGAACCACTATCATACATGTGCTCAATTTGAAGGAGTTTTAGTAGACTCGTATTTATTAGTCAGCAAAATAGGTTCTGCGTTACTCTGACCCTCACCCTTCTAAGATTTCTGAGAATTTTTAAAGGTGGTTATGGAAGAGAGGTAGACAATGCCAAGTATCTCTGGGACCTTAATATCAAGCCCTTATTTCTCTTTCTTTTTCTTATTCTAGCATTAAAACCAATGCGCCAAACATTAGATATTTTAGCTTTTATTGTCTCTGACTTCAAGGAACAATGACTAGAATAAGTATGCTATTCTTATATGCCTAAATTTTTAAATGAATAATTGGTGAGCTCTGCATAAAGGCCCACCTGTGGTGTTTGTGGCTGTCCATGCCAATAACACCCTGAAAGATAAATCCAAACAAAATAGCTAAAAATTCAAGTCTTCTCACTTATTACTTGCTTTTTTCTATTGACATTCCAATGGTGGTGCATTGTAGGGGAAATAATGACTAAAGTATAAGTTAATAACACAACTAAACTTTGCAGCTCATCTCCAGTGTTAAATGATATCAGAAATGAGTGATATGATTGGGCCACTGTGCACACAACCTAAAAACTAATTAGAATTCTTTTGGTAATATTGGGAATTTTTCCCATCACTCTTTCTAAATATATCTTATTTTAAATACGTCAGCTATTTGAGTAAATATTTCATCTTTGCAATAAATTTATGAGGCTTATTATCTCCATTCTACAGATGAGAAATAGTGAATCGGAGATCAAATAGATAAGAAATGGCAAACCAAGATTTAAATTTATCTCCTAAGGTCAATCCGACACCTTGTCTACTAAGCGTATTCATTCTTGACCTCTCTGTACATTTGCTCAAGTAGTTTTCCTTACATGGTATGTTCTGCATTCTTCCATCCTTCCAAGTTCCACCTGTCAGAATCCTTTAAGGAATAGCCCATAGGTTCCCTTCTTTTCTCCCCTTCACCCACATTGTGTGAATCCTTTCAGTACTCCCATGACCATTCCTGCCTTTGAGTCTCTTTCATCTTGTAGTATGGTCATCTCTTTACTTCTAAACTTTAAGCTTTTCAAAAGCAACTGAATCTTCTTCATCAGTATATGCCTTGCAGTGTCTGGAGGATTGTAAATGTTAGAAATTTATTTCGCAGTGATTTAAATATTATTGCCTTATAGTTCTCAGCTGATGTGTTGATCCCTTTACAGTACAAATTGACCTTCATATTTCCTCTTCAGGGCAACTCTTTGAGTAGGTCATATCACTTATTCTCATTTTAATAGAGGAGGATATGAAGTCACAGAAGGGTTAAAGAACTTGTCTAAAATCACAAAGTAAATGATACAGCCAAGGTTCAAGCCCAGGTCTCTAAAACCTATGCTCTTTCTAGTAAGTTGTGCTGGTTTTCTCATTAAATAAACTTAACAGATTAATGGATAGGTGTAGGTTTTGTTACTGCCATTAAATCAGGATATCCTCAGGGCATGAAATTAATCCCAAATTGAGCACTATTTTCAACTGGCAAATGTGGCCTCTTTTTCAAGTTCTTTTGTGGGCCTCCCCATATGACCCCCAGTGCATTGCCAACTAGACAGCAGACATTGAAGACAGATTTGTTCAAGGGGGTCAAGAATTGTATATTCTAGAATTTCTCCAAGTCATCAGAGACTGTTAATAAGAGAAATGAAGTGAAGCAGGAAACTCAGGACACTGAGGGGAGAATGTATCAAGTAGATACAGGAAAAGGACTCATTGTAGGTGGTGTAGAGATGAGTTATGCAAGGACAGGCTTCCATCTGAAACTCTCCCTTCTCTATAAGGAAATCTTAGTTGTGTCTATGGCAATGGCTTCTCACCATCGTGTTGATTTTCTTCAAGTGTTTTCTTGCTTACTTATTTCATTGACCCAAAACTTTCTTAGGTTCTGTTCAGTGTGATGATGAGTTGGTAGCCCCAGGTAACATTTACCCAGGTGTATATCCCTAGAGTATGGCTGAAGATAAAAATCTGTTGATGATTTTCTTTATGGAAAAAGCAAAAAGTCTAAATTTTTATGATAGAGTTATGATCTCAATTTGGAGATCCTGATAGATAATCTGAATAAACAAAGATAACTCAAATTTTGAAAGCCCAGCTGTCATACAACCCTACAGAACTGATGAATGAGAAAATTGTCTTGGACCCGGAGGATGTGGTTCAGAGTGAGGCTTATTGTAATTAATTTTTTCTCCACCAATTGGACCACATTGCCATACCCATAACTCTTGATTTTAAAGATTTTGAAAGTCTAATCACTATAATATTACATGCACTTTTTATATTCTTTATTTATTCTTCCTTAGAACCAATGGGCTTATGAGTCTAGATAAGTGAAAAGTTCTGATTGAGAAATCAAGTCATTTCCAAGGCTCCATTTTATATGTTTGGTATAAAAAGTGGCTCCATTCTCCTGCCTGACTGGGAAATACCAGGTAAAGGGGCTCTTAGAACGAATCAAGATCATGATCAGAATGTTATCAAGATGGCCCCTGGTTCCCAGGAGCTATGTCAGCTCAGACCTCTCCTAAGGCAGTAAGAGCAACCCAAAATATCTCTAATTTCCTAGCCCACCACCTGGTGTGGGTGGCTTCTGTTCAGGCAGATCCTCCAAATAACTGAAAACTGTCTCCACCCGTTGCCCAACCCTCTTCCTTTTCTCTTCTCTGAATAACATTGCCTTCCTCACACACAGAACAGCTTTCTTCTCCCAACTCTGTCCCTGTTGTCTTAGCAATTCCATTTGCCATTCTGCAACACTGACTCACTTTTTTTCAATAAGGGTTATACACAGTGTGCATGCGAGGCTGACAGCACCAGTGCCACCGAGGGTAGGGTGTCTCTAGAGGTCATGGAAAGGAAGTAACCATCTTTTCTAGGCCAAAGCTTGGTTTCTGCTCTTTCTCATGTTACTCTCTACATTAGTTTTGCTAGGGCCACTGTAACAAAATGCCACAGACTAGGTGGCTGAAACAATAGAAATTTACTCTCTAATAGTTCTGGAGCATGGAAGTCCAAGATCAAAGTGTTGGCAGGTCTTGTTTCTTCAGAGGTCTCTGTCCTTAGCCCCTTGGCTGCCTCCTCTGTGTGTCCATACATGCTTTCTCTTCTGTGCACCTGCATTTTTGGTGCCTCTTCCTCTCTCTCAAGGACACCAGTTGTATTGCGTTAGGGTCCCACTTTAGTGGCTTCATTTTAACTTACCTCTTTAAAGATCTTATCTCCAAATGAGGTTACATTTGAGGTACGGGGGATAGGAATTCAACATGTAACTATGGGGGAACACAATTCAGCCTCCAACTCCTTTTCACTATCAGTGGGTATGTCCTGGAAAGGCTGTGTCCAATCCACATGTTCACATAGAACACAGTAAGTCAGGGAGACCTACATCTCAGTCCCACCTTTGCCACTTACTAATAATGTGACCTTAGGCATATTGTTGGATAAGTGACATCTCAGTTTCCCTAGCCATAAAAGGAGATGCTAATAATATCACCTGCTTTGAAAGGTTTCTTGTGAGAATTAAATAAGAAGAGATGTGTATATACTCAGTTTATTGCTTAGTTCAATAAATGTGAATAATATATAATAATATGAATGTAGGTGAATTATGAAGCTCTGTTAGAAAAGGTTTTGATTATAATCAAATTATGAACATTGATACTTAAAATTTTTCACCTAAAATATGAATTTGCTCTTATAGAGTTTTCACTAAATGTTTCACTTTTTCTCAGAGTCAAAAATTGTTGCACTATGGCCCTGGCCAGTTGGCTCAGTGGCAGAGCAGCAGCCTGGCATGTGGAAGTCCTTGGTTTGATTCCCGGTCAGGGAACACAGGAGAAGCGCCCATCTGCTTCTCCACCCTTCCCCCTCTCCTTCCTCGCTATCTCTCTCCTCCCCTCCCACAGCCAAGGCTCCATTGGAGCAAAGTTGGCTGGGGTGCTGAGGATGGCTCCATGGCCTCTGCTTCAGGCACTAGAATGGCTCCAGCTGCAATGGAGCAATGCCCCAGATGGGCAGAGCATCACCCCTTGGTGGGCATGCCAGGTGGACCCCAGTTGGGCACATGTAGGAGTCTGTCTGACTGCCTCCCCATTTCTAACTTTGGAAAAATACAAATAAAAAAATTGTTGCACTGTGTAGTTTAGAGGAGGGATAATTCAATACAGTTGTGATGACCATCTATACCAAATTTTCTGTAGTACTAATTTTAAATACATTTTTATTGACCCCATAAGCTGCTAATGTTTAGAAAATTTGCTGTGATTTTTGGTTCAGCCATGATCATCATAATAAGTACAGCACACCACTTAAGTAAGTCTACCGCTTAATTCAATGAGCTTCATTTAGTCAAGAGATTAAATTCAGTCCAAAGATTCATGGACTGTTTACTTCACTTAAATGAATCGGTGATTCATAGTTACTGATCAACCTACTAATACCACCATTCAGAAATGGGAATGGGCCAACCCCTGCTGGCAAAATTATCAGAGGGAAAAAGAGTAGTTTGGGTCTTGAACAGCTAGCTGATGGTTCTTCTCACTTCTGGAGGGGGCCCTTGAGATAACAGCACATAGGTGGTCAGGGCAACGGTGACACCTCCCTGGGGTCCCTTCAATACTGGGCATTGACTGAGCCTCAGCTGTCAAAGAACAATACATCTTCCTTCAAAATATAAAACATAAATCAGTGTTTCCAAACACTGAGAGGCAAGAAGAAACTAAATCCCCATAATAATGAAAAGAATCCTGTTAATTAAATCAGCAAGGTAGAGAGCTTCCCTCCTAGCACATGGCCCGGCTGAACAGTAGAATACCTTGGAGACTAAAACTGAAATCCAAGCTTTTACTAGGTTTCAAGCCAGCATCCTGAGGGAACATTTAGAAGAAAAAAAAAAATCCTTAAGCACAGGACAAGTAAACACAACTTTTTTTTTAGAAGTTGTACTTGGATTATGTTTATCTGGGAAGGGAAGTTGCAAAACATATTGTAAACCAGGCTCAGCATATCTGTGCCAACCCTTATCAGATTTGCCACCCAGTCAAGGTTAAACCGAAGGCCGGGTCGCTGTGAACTGAAACATAAAAGCAAATACACGGATGCTTAGAAGAGGACAAATAATATATCATTTCTTTAGATTTTTTTAAAAATAATAATTTTATCAACTATAGACTGTTTTCACTTATTTTACAACTTGTTATACCAGTGATAGTTTACTTCACACATCGTTCTCTTGGTCTTGCAAAGCTATTGATATAGATTTGTGGGTTTTTTAATGCTTGGTTAATTGGCTGTTCTGCTAAGAATGAGGCTGTTGCTGTGGTGGGGGAAACCTGGAAAAAACAGAGGTTAAGATTTCTTGCAAATCTGTCTCATTTGGGAATTGAGGGCCGTATAATATTACTGCCCTCAAACCACGGATAGCAACTTCTATTCCCCTCAGCAGGAGCCCTCACAGGGGCGAAAGCCACACCCTCCCAACTTCACTCAGCTTTTGGTTTTACTCTCCAAACCAACTCACTTCCACCCATAATCTACTGACCTTTAAATCAGTTTTGACTGCCAGAGGGAGCGCTTTTCAAGTGAACCAAAATCTGTTCACAGAATCTGAGATTTCCCTTCAGGACTGGTCTGTATTTGGAAATACAGAGCTGCCCCACTCTCTTCTAGACCTTAACATTTAACAAATCTTGCACATAATGATAAAGTGCATATGGGTTATTGCCTCGGTGTCTTTGAAAAATTTGTTATGCATGTTGTAGGACATGTTTGCGATACATCCAAGTTCAAGTTCATTCAGATTTCTGTTTGTTGCCAGTGAGGATGTGGGGATTTTTAAATTTTTTTTTTATTGCTTTTGGAAAGAGAGAAAGGAGAGAGAGAGAGAGAGAGAGAGAGAGAGAGAGAGAGAGAGACTTGTTGTTTCACCTATTTATGCATTCATTGGTTGATTCTTGTATGTGCCCTGAGGGCGTGGAACCAGCAAGCTTGGCATATTGGGATGACACTAACCAAGTGAGCTAACAAGCCAGGGTAAGGATGCGTTTCTAATCTTCTGGCACAAGAATCTTCTTACCATCATCTACATTCTCTTTAATCCTTTGTCCAGTTCATAACCACATGTGCACACGCTTAGATCATTCTTTTGTATTGAAGGTGGTGAGGGCTCCTAGGAGGCCAAATGTAGAGTGTAGATTTATACCAATAAGTAGAATTGAGTCCACAATCCCACAGCTCCTATCACACCACCCAGCACTTTGACCTTAGAGGTGCAAGTGGCAGGAAGCTAGGTTCATTCTTAGCTATAGATGGCTAAGAATTTTAAGAATTGACAAGTGACCACAATATGCTATCCAGCTCATTTGATTCCTGAATGGAGTGTAGGGGGCAGTAAAACAAGATGGTAGATGCCATTTTAGTTCGAGCTTCTTCACTCTGATGACCCCGCCCACAGCCTGTCCTTAGTGGCTTATAGATCATGCTTTGATTTCCTTTGAGCATAGTGTATCTTTTTTCTTCTGACCTTTCATAATAGTATTTGTGTGCTTGGGAGGGGATCTCCTTAAGTTTCTTTTTTTCTTTTAACCAAGTGTCAAATCAAGAGATGTTTCAAGTCACAAGATACATTTATGAAAAAGAAGTATGTGTAATGTGTGTGTAAAAATTTAATGTGTGTGCATGTAAGCATATTGCAAGAGACAATTTTGAGGTTTCTAAAATTGTTATTCTTTCACTGTGTCTTTATGATCTTCCCTTGCAGGAATTTAAAGAAATAGTTGCTTAACATTTGTTATTTGGAAATGACTAATGGGTGATATAAAAGCTGTGTTTCACTGGCATTCTTAATGAATATCTTCAGTCACAGATATATGAGTGGCAGATATATAAGATATTTAATGAAGACTAACTTTTTAAGTAAAGATAGTAACTACTTCCTAAAGACTGGAACCTATGACTTTTATTAGAATCTGAAACAAAATATAAATTCCATGCAGGTCCAAATGTGTGTCTGGTAAAAAGTCCACTTTTAGTTTCTTAAAATATAATAAGCTCCTCAGCTACATGCTTGGACTGATAAATGTGAAAAAAACAACCTAGCTAGCATTTATTGAGCATCTACTCAGGACAGCTACCAAGCTAGGTCCCAGAAACAAAATAAGGCAGAGACAGATGGTAGCAGGAAGCAGTTCACTTATTCAGATTATAATTTTGCCTTAATGTTTAAATATACCCTTTGTTCATAGCTACACAGCACCTTTTCCCCTTTTGTATATAAGGTTGTAAGTGATGAAACAGAAACAGGTGGGGACAGTGGAGACAAATTCTATAGAAACTTGTCCCCACAGCCTGGGGACAATGGTGGCGGCACACGTGGCCCGTTTTCTCTTTACATTGACATCATTTTCACAGCTTAGCACCTTTTTTTTTTTTTTTTTTTTTAGAAGTGGGATGAGGATCAGGTCTTCTGGTTAGAAATTTTCAAAGCCAAACCTGTACAAGGAGAAAATAAAGTTTGCATTCCTTTATATATTTGGGTGTGACAGATTAAAAGCAAGGCGAGTATGGAGCTTGCTTAATCCCTCACCAAGGTGGCAGTTGCGAATGCTTTGATGTCATCTGGTTGCAAGGCCCATGGGACTTCTCTCGAGGAACCAAACCCAGTTGACACTCTGTGGCCGGCCCACCCCTTATGGTGTTCAAAAAAGAGTAGGAAAGGTCTCTACACCTTCTTGTTTCCCTCCTTTATTGTACGGTTTGCTTTGTTTGTTTGATTTTAAAACTGCCATTATGTGAAAGTGTTGCGAGCATAAATAATTGAGAAGATAACTCTGTGGGGAAACCACTTTCTCTGCCTTTGTGCAAAGGCAGCTCGTTACGCCCTAAGCTGCAGCATTCCGTAAGAGCAATTACGCAACATCGGTGTGTCATGGATATTAACCAAGGGGAGTAGATAAGAGACGGAAAAATGATTTTGTAACTTATTTAATTAGACTTACGGGGCTTCTCAAATAGCTCCTTTAGTGTGTAGTTTGCCCGACCACTCCCTGGCTGCCATGGTCTTCACAGGAAGGACCCTTGTTTGGCATTGGGTTTTTGGCATTCTTCTTCAATTGTGTCTGGGCGTAAAATGTATTTATATTGGGGTTTAATTTCCACCCAAGGAGAGGTTACCCGTGAAAACAGAACCATAATTTGGTCATGAGGTTCTTATCCCCCCTAGGGCTTATGCAGCCAGTTAATATATGTTAATACAGCAAAGTGAACAAAAGGTTAAGTAAGTGGGCCAGGCTATGAACAAGGCCTGGCCTGCTCACTTCAGCTTAAACGGAAGGAAAAGCCCGTAATGGTGCTTGCCTGACTCTCACCCCCGTCATTTTAAGAATTGCTTTGCCAATCCTTCACAGCAAATAGTAATTTTAAGTGGACCAAAACAGAGCTCAGGGTGTTTGCACTCCATGGTAATGATAGAGTAGCTATGCTCCCTGGAGTCAATAAGCCCAACAATTGAGTCATTTTTGCCTCCTGCGAGTAACTAGTCACTGCTGTTAGCCTGAATGACAGGATTGCTTAGAGAACCAGAGCCCTTCACCGGCTGACCTCATCCCGGGACAGCGAGGTTCAGAGGACAGGCAGGTGGCATTTAACACAGTTATAAGTAAAAGCTGATTTTGTACTTGTACACTCTATAAACAAGAAAGTTGAATTGGTGGGCGGGGGGAGGCGAGGAGGGGGAAGAATTTGATGTACATTGATGTACCTTATCGAGGAGCACTTCCTCTTCCTGTGTTCCCTTCCCATTTCTTCTTCCCCTTAACACATTGCCGCCTCCACCACCTTTGTCCCCACCTCTCTCCTCCGTGCACATACGTCTAACGCCTGTAATAGACGTGCTAAACTTAGATGGCCACAGCCCTATCACAGTACTGAGGAATAATAAGAAGGTGCAGAGGGCGTTGCAAAAAATATTCTCTTACACTTAAGATTAGTCTTCATTTTCTAAGCAGCATTCTGAAGCAGAAATTTTAAACATACACAGCAAAATACCCAGTGATAGTTTTTAAAAAATACTTTGCTGAGTAGGAGAATATGAGAAAAATAGACAAAAGGTATGATTATAGAAACCGTCCCAGCCTAAAATTATTCCCTAATGGTCAAATTATCTTTGAGATAGAGAAGTTCTAAAGAATGTTTTCAGCCAGCCCAGTTTTGGGGTCAAAGTTCTGTGGAGCAGTCAGGTTTTATAGTAACCATGGGAGGTGGGGTTAGGAAGAGGAAGATGGAAAACAGCAGACCTGTAATGCTTCTCCGTATCTGAGTCTGACCTGGGCACATAGGAAGATGGATATCCTAGTTCAAGTCGATAAATGGTTTAAAAATACCATTTGAGTTAAAAAACAGAATGTTACTTCCATGATCAGATCTTTAGAACTCTAGTGCTCCTCAAAATCTTAATAACTAAAGTTAGGGAACCGATTTCTACCACCAGTCCTTCTTAGAAGTTCATGATAACATTTCAGCCTATTAAAGGCCAGACATCACTTGCAGCAATGAGACCATCTTCATTTTGTTTCACTTTGTGTTATTTCCCCTACATTTTTTTTTTAATCTACCACACCTATTTTGGAAACAAACCTAGTGACACTAGTGTCCTTAGGGCAGAGTTTGAGAAAACTTCCCTAGAAAGATATGAGAAAAAATATATAAAGAAAGTTTCCTCTTCTCCTTTTCTTTCTCTGTCTTACAGGTTTCCTTTTTTACTTCCTATTTACTATTTGTCTATCCCAATACACACTTCATTGTTTTAATAACTGTATACTCAGTTTTTATCACTGTCAGTTTGTTCTCTCCTCTTGAGTCATCCAGACTTATCATGTCCCAATATAACTAGAGCACGTGCTCCCCAGCCTAGAAAAATCTGATGCCCGCTTACTCCCAACTCAGGTCCTCCTCTTCACTCCGGCCCCTAGGGGTCTCTAATGCGCAGTTGGTTTTAGACCTTGAGACTAATGCCTTGGTCTATATCTTTAGTTGTTTCTGAGTACAAAGACAATTAGACCAGAGTCAAGAACCCAGAGTTATTTTCCATCTTGGCTCTGCCCCACTATAGGGAAAATCATTTCATCAGGAATCCAGCTATGCCCCTTGCAAACTGAGGAAGAGAAAATCTCTGTGACCTCTTCTGGTCTCAATTCTAAATTATTTCTTAGACAAAAGAACCCTGTTTTCATTCATTCATTCAGTTACTTGTTCACCAAACATTTTGTTGAGGATATACTATATGTTAGACACAATCTCAATAAAACAGGATTAATGGGAGCTGGACAGGTAAATCATGGCTGTGGTATTCAATAAATGCTGTGATGGGCATATTATTCAGGTCCTACTGACTGAGGAAATACTCCTTCCTCAGACTGTGAAGCCAGGAAATTACCTCAAAAGATGATCTCTAATAAGAATTTTGAAGGGTGTATTGACCCAGGTGGCCATGGGAGAAAGGCTATCCTAGACAGAAAGAATAGTGTGTTCTTAGTAAGTCAGCATATTAACTTTATACTTATTAATCGCCTTCTTGTTTATTTGTACATTACCTGACCCCAGATAAGAATCTGGGGCAATAAAACCAATTTCTAAGTTAAATGATTTTTTGGTAGATGGTGATGTTACTTGATCTGTACTGTGAAAATAGAGATAATTTCAAATGTACCATTATTTCTATTTCTAATAGTTAAATTAAACCACTTTAGGAAATCCTGATGGATATGAAATATGCATCTGCTTTAAAAATTCCCTCAAATTGTGGCACAATGAGTTTGCTTCTTTGTCTATTAGAGATTATAGCTTTGTGTGGAATGTCAGACTCGAAAAGTTGATGTCTTTATTTCTCTGCAAATCAGGGGAAAATCCACTAACTAACCCTCTAAAGCTAAAATATTTAAGGACTAAAACAGATGTGGCATAACTGCTGGTTTGCCGAGCCCCCTGTGATTTATAAAGGTATATTTTATGTCTTTTATGATTACGAGATGATGCTAAAAATTTTGTAGGTAATAATACCGTCACATTGGAAAGGCTTCATATAACATCTCTGGAGAAGATACGGAATGCTACCTGGCTGTCAAATCAAAGTAAAAGATGTTTAATTTGATATTAAGAACAGGCGGTCAGGAAATTTTATTTGGAATTTGGTGTTTGATGTTTGAACATCATAAACTTGAGGACATTGAGTCATAAGTTCATGAGTAGATTTTTTGTTATGCTTCTTGACTTAATGGATATGTTTTAGTAATATTTTTAAAGATTACTAGCTGTTAGATGTATAGCTGTTAAAACTATAGTTTATTTTATTTTATTTTTTTTAGGTAAGAGGAGGGGAGATAGTGAGGCAGACTTCTGCATGCACCCTGACCGGGATTCACCCGGTAACCCCAACAAGGGGCCAATGCTTGAGTACTGAGTTATTTTCAGTGCTTGAGGCTGATGTGCTCTAACTGAGCTATCCTCTATGCTCTGGGCCACACTTGAACCAACTGAGCCACTGGCTGCAGGAGGGGAAAAGAGAGAGAAGGGGAAGTGGGGACGGAGTGAGAAACAGATGATCACCTGTCCTGTGTACCCTGACCTGGAATTGAACCCAGGACATCCATACACTGGGCAGGCACTCTAGCCACTGAGCCACTGGCCAGGGCCTATAGTTTATTTAAAGTGACTTTAAAATTTTTTTAGACCTTTGAATATTTTTTCCTTCGGCAAATGTACTAGATGCCAATATAAACTGGTTAAATAGCATTTGCTTTAAAAAGAAAGACTATCATATAAAAGTATATTTATGATATTTTGTTTGTTAGATCTTTTTCTTAATATTACTTAACTTTCTGTGTTTTAATTTCATTTTATCATATTTTGGTTTGAAGCCACTCTGAAGCTTAACACCTAGGAGATTTCTCACTTATGGTTTCCTTTAAAAGTGCTAAAATCTCAGCCTCTCAAACAGGAGACCAAGCTATAATTTAAAGAAAGCGGTGGTATTGATAAAGGGCCCTAAGAATGCTGCCACTGTCTGCCTGCATGTGTCTTCTACCACATCCTTTCTTTAAAACCAGCAGGACCATTGCAAGAAGGATAAGAGCCGGGCCATCCAAACACTTCAGGCATGCCACGCGGGTCCTCTGAAGTCCCCCTGCTGCTTTAGAAAAAGGAACCCCAAGGACAAATGAAAGGGCCAGGGACATTCGCATGCATACACCTTCCTTCCAAACACCAAGTGGCTTAGGTTGCTGCTGCTGGGGTGGTCTGTCCTGAGTTGAAGAATAAGGACATGAGAACCATTTGTTTTCACACCATTTTGGGTGAAGTGCTATATTTTTCACCTTAAATGTCCATTTAAAAAGAAAAATGTGTTTTGAAAGGAGGACACAATTTGGAAGCCATAGCACTTTAATGGAGTCCCTTTTAAATGTAACAATTTGTCCTGTCAGTTCTCTTCGAAATTAGTTGTCACAATCTAGAGAAAACTCACCCTTGATGTCTTATGCCGTTGCTTAAAACATACCATCTCTTATATATATTTTCCTATATCCAACTTTTGAGATTTCCTAATAAAATTCATGGTTAAATACGGAGTGGAACCCAAGTTGTGTAGCAATCTACAGTGTAATGGGTATGTTATGATCAGCCTCTAAATCTAGTCACACAAATGATCTCAGAAGTAAAAGAAAAAACAAACTGGACCTAATAGAACTAAGGTCATGACCACACAGGTTTTTACTGACAATTGGCCAACCATAGATAGAGGACTTTGTAAAACCTGGAGGCTAAATGAAGAGGAAGCAATTTTTTAAGTAGTCAAGTAGTTTATTATCATTGCTGCCACAGCGCTGGAATATTCATACGGTTTTGGAATGTTAGGGAGATTGGAGGGTTTTGAAGTGAAAGCCACGCCTCTCTAACCTTTCACTCCTCTTTTGTCCTTTATCTTGAGTGGCCTGTGTAGCTTCTCAGCCTGAAAGTCTTACTGTCAACTCAAAGCTAACATTTGGAAAATTTAGTTTCCTTCTGCTCACCACAACGAATAGAAATTACTTTTCAATTTCAATTTTCATCAGCTATATACTGTAACATATCAAACATAAATGCTCGTAATACTTTTTATATTTGTATTTCTTCTTTGTGATCTAAGCACAATTTTTCAGCAGTTCTTCAAGCCAAATGTCCCATCTTGTCATTTCTACCACCTTAATCTGGTTTCATTTTATATCCACCTTCTGCTTGAATTTAGATAATAGCTTTCTTTCTACTTTCTAAGCTTCTAGCTTTTCATCAGTTCATCCTGTACATGGCTCTTGGAATAGATCTTCCTCAAGCACCATGTTTTATTTTATTATGTCGCCATTGAGGAATTTTAGGGGTTAAATTTGTCACTCAAAAACTTCCATCAGAGCCCTAGTCGGGTCTCTAAGTTGGTTAGAGCACCATCCCAATATATAAAGATTGTGGGTTCAATCCCCAGTCAAGGCACATACAAGAATCAACCAATCAATGCATAAATAAGTAGAACAACAAAAAATTACAAAAAAAAAAAAAGGCCCTGGCCGGTTGGCTCAGTGGTAGAGCGTCGGCCTGGTGTGCAGAAGTCCCAGGTTCGATTCCTGCCCAGGGCACACAGGAGAAGCGCCCATCTGCTTCTCCACCCCTCCCCCTCTCCTTCCTCTCTGTCTCTCTCTTCCCCTCCCACAGCCAAGGCTCCATTGGAGCAAAGATGGCCCGGGCGCTGGGGATGGCTCCTTGGCCTCTGCCCCAGGCACTGGAGTGGCTCTGGTCACAACAGAGCAACGCCCCGGAGGGGCAGAGCATCGCCCCCTGGTCCGCAGAGCGTCGCCCCCTGGTGGGCGTGCCTGGTGGATCCCAATCGGGCGCATGCGGGAGTCTGTCTGACTGTCTCTCCCCATTTCCAGCTTCAGAAAAATTAAAAAAAAAAAAAAAAAAAAAAAAAAAAGAATCTCCACCAGAGTGGGGGAAATGGGAACATGTTGGTCAAAAGGTAGAAACTTCTAGTTGGAAGTTAAATAAGTCCTAGGAATCTTAACCCACAGCATGGTGATTATAGTTAATAATACTGTATTATATACTTGAAAGTTGCTAAGAGAGGAGATCTTAAATGCCTCACCACAAGAAAGAATTGGTAATTACATGACATGATTGAGGATTTAGCTAATGCTACAGTGTTAATCATTTTGCAAAATAAGTATCAAATTAACCTATTAAATACCTTAAACTTACACAGTGTTATATGTTAATTATATCTCAGTAAAGCTGGGGTTGAGGGAGAGCATATATTGACTTTACATATATCATTCTTTTACGTCCATCTTTGCCAATAATCTATGCTTTTTAAATCTGGTTCAACTTTCCTCCTCCAAGAGTTTGGTGATCAACCTCTATCTGATTTCTTTAATTGACCCTATCACACTTATTTACTGAGTGTGGACTGTGTTGATTTGTAATTATTATGTATTCTCAAATTGGGATTTTTGATTTGTTTCTGTGGGTGTGAAGAGGAAACAGCTGCTTGGCCTGTGGTGGCACAGTGGATAGGGCATCGACCAGATAGGCTCAGGTCACCGGTTCGAAACCCCAGGCTTGCCCAGTCCAGGCACATGTGGGAGGCGACTGCTGCATGTTGATGCTTCCTGCTCCCCCCCCAACACACTTTCTCTCTTTTTAAACAAACAAACAAAAAAACACAAAAAAGATTAAAATATTCAATATAATAGACTGTTTTTTTTTCAAAATTTTAAGTATATATGGAGAGTGAGAATCTTATAATTATATGTTTATGTATTAGCTATAATTTCTTATTATATATGCCCTTGTCAAATTTTTGTCATTGAACTTGTCTTTTGTTAAGTATAGAATGTGGAAGACATACCAATGTGTGACACATGCACGGATTACTATGAGCCTTAAAAAAAAGCATTTATTCTAAGTTTTTCTGGACTGAAAAAGGATAAAAAGCAGCCTCACAGCATCATTGCCTCTCTACACTTTTCCTTCCCGCCTACCACTTATTGACTCTCCTCCAGGACTCAGTCTCTCACTGGGATACATACCCCCTCCGAGAAAGCATCTGCTAGTATAATTCTCTGAATGGAGAGGAGGTGGGTGCTTAGTAACTTTGGACTGACTGAAGGGAGACGTAGTGTAAAGAAAAAAATGAGGCTGAGAAAAATCTCTATTCCCCCAGGAGCATAAGAAGGGGAAGAAAAAGCAAACACTAGAATGAAGCATAGTGGAGTAGAAGCAAGGGTTTCCAGCAACTGTTCTCTCCTCTCGTGCTGTCAGCATTTTCACCGCCCATGAAATCCTTGTCTTTGACCTATGCGGTAATACCTCTAACTAGCCTAGAGTTGATAACATTTTATTACTCTTCCTTTCAGCAGCTGCATAGAAAACTTAGCCAAGTGTTAATCTCTGGCAAAGTTGATGGCCTGGGGTATATATGTGTGTGTGTCATATACATATACATACATGTATGTGTACAAGCATGTATTCACACGCACAACTACACACAAATACATATGGCTGATGACTTCTAACAGTTTATCTTAAGGCCATACATTGTTTCATGTTCCACGTGGTTGATAGGACATCTCTGACCTGACAGATTTATTCATTGAGAAGAGACACGTGGTTGAAACCATTTTGGCTTACTTAGATTTTGTTGTTGATTTTTTTTCTCTTCTATATTACTCAGGGAAGCCTTTGTCTGTAGAAATCGGTGATAATGAAATCAATATTATGGCATCGTTGATATTGCATTTGTTAGAGCCTTTCTGGATGTTTAATTCAACACTTAATGATTGATATCAGAGACAGTGGATAAACATTTCTGATGAATCAGTTTGCTCACAGATGAAAACAACCTAATCCTTTTTTCTCTTTGATTTTAAGAGTACGAAGTCTTTGGAGAGGAAACAGTTCAAATGTAGTCATCATAGGTTGGTGGCACTAAAAATAGAAACTCACTTAGGGTAAAATTTGCTGTCAAGAAAAATGGAGCATTTTTCTGAACTCGGAACGCATGGTTCATGCGAGCTTGCTTGTAGATGGTTGCTACAATAAGCCTTCTTTCATACAGGTGTGTTTATGCCCCAGGCTTGCTGGCCACAGTCCATTCCATTTACAGAAGCTGAATTAAACAATAAGTACCGCATTGCAAAAAATGGTGGTGGGGGGAGGGGTGGGGGAAAGGTGAGCGTCAAAGGAGATGCCTGAGAGCTTTGTTAGGGCCAAGAAAAACCCTGTTGCAGTTGTCAGAGCTTGTTGATGTTGCTGGGAACGGCACTTTTTTTTTTCTCCTGGATTTTGTGGTTCTGCCTTAGGAAAGAAAGTAAAATAGAACGGAAGAACAAAGTCCTACTCTATAAATCAGCAGCTGCTCCTTGCCAGATCAAAGGAGTGACATTTTTGCTCCTGGACTACTTGTCCACTTGAGGGCTTGACAGGCAGCTAACAGCTGGCCTGCTCGACTGTATGGGAGAATCAGCCTACATCTTCTTCCGAGCAGATGACAAGCTAATCAGAGAGAGATCCATAGCACAGGGCATGTGAGTGCACCTTGATCTCCTCAAACATATCTAATACATAATTGCTAAACAGCTTGGTGCACTTTTGGCTCGTGAATAATGCTTAGGTGATTTCCAGTGAGAAGTAGGACAGAGAATTAATACTTCAGTCAAAGATGATCATGAAAGCTAAAAAGATGCTAGATCTGTCAGGATCTTCTCCCCATAATGTGAATTAGTAAATGGCTAGGAACATAACGAGAACTGGCTGAAATGTACATCACTGATGATCAAGTGACTGGTTGATTTTTCAACTCAGTCAGACTATAGTGTTCAGGTAGATGAGCAGGCAGTGGGTATTGGTAATTTTGAAAATGATTACTCCTGCTTTTTCGGCTGAGAGAGCTGAATAAAGTTGTAGATGGATCTTCCGTGTCTGCAAAGAGTTGTTTTCAGAAGCACTATTAAGGTGTGTAGGTATATAGATCTGGAATTTTAATGTCAGTAATAAAACTTTCAAAGTAATTCATTTTCTAGTTGATTTCCATCTGCAATAAATCATGTACAGGATGAGGTAATATACTACAACTTATGTCTATTGACTTAGTATTTTATCTTTAAGAGGATAGATCCTAGATATGAATAGCTAAGGAAGTGTGTATGTTTTCTCCTCCCTCACTTTCAAGTAGCTTTGAAAGATCATTTTTAGAGTGCATGATAAATAGCCACATATGAATAATCTGATGGCATTCTGTAAGAATAACAGTTGTTTCAAAATCATAACCTGCTGGGATGTTTTGTTACATGCCACTGGGTGTGATTATACTTGAGAATAGTGTTTATTATTGCTCAATATTATAAAGGAAATTAAAAGATAGTTTTCTATCTTAGAGGAAACGTCTCAGATACCTTTATTAAAAAGTCTACTATTGGCCATATAAATCTTAGTCAAATAAGATGCCAAATTCTCCAGGTCACCTTTAAATTTTTTTTTTTAATTATAAAAATAATCATACTTATTATTAAAAACTCAGCACATCATTACATAAATTATAATTAAAAAAAAAAAAACCTGACCATCTTCCTCCTATCCATTCCTGAGAGATAACAATTTCCAAAAAAGATTGATTGGCCCAGTCTTCCTGTAAGAGATGCAGATGGAATAAAATGAATTATTATAAATTGTCGCCCAAGGCAAGTGATCAAAAGACTGTTCAGATCCAAGATAACTAAAGAGAATAGTATGTGCATTTTCACAGCTGGGTTTCATGATTGAAACTTGATCTTTCCAAGTTTCTATTCTTAGGCAAAGTACTGGATCATCTATTTGATATGTGATCTAGAGCAGATCTCTCAAACATAACTGTGTGTAGATCACCTGGAGATCTTTTTCAATACTGATTGAGATTCAGCAGCACCAGAGTAGAGACTCCAGTATTTCTGCAGTTCTAACAAGCTCAGAGTGATTTTGGTGTGGCTGGTCCATGGAACACAGAGTTATAAGGATCTAGAGAACCATTAAGAGAGTGTGATTCCAACATAGCTCATCCTACTACCTCGCCCCCTAGCAGATGCTTGTGTCAATGTCTGAGATCCCCATCATGGCATTATACATTTGGATTAGCTGTGGTCTCTGGAGAGACCCTACTACATGGACATGCTACCTGCAGGGGTACAACACATTATTGCCCTCTTATCAACTCAGCATGTGTTGGTTTAATAGTCACCCACCTAGTCCTAATAATTACCTATAAAAGAACAGAGCTCTTTAAGAGGGGACATTAGCTGGGTGCACTTTGAGTATCAACTAACATTTAATGGGCCTTTTCTGTGTCAGGCACTATGCCAAGGAATTTACATATAATATGTCCCTTAATCCTAAAAACAATTTGGGCCCAATTATTGCCCCAGTTTATAGATAGAAAACAAACTGAGGCTGGAAGGTTAAGTAGACCTGCCCAACGTCACACTGCCAAAAAGGGCAGAGAATATGACTCCACGTTCTTTGTCATTTTGTTCTTTGGAGAAGTCTGGAATATGAAATAGTAATTGAGAAGGGTTTACCCAAAGTAGAGTAACTTGGTAAGGAAACTGTGTGAGCCCTTGTAACCTTGGGGAACAATTAGATACAAAAAAGAATAATAAAGAGACATCGTAGAAGGTCCCAAAAAGATAAGCATCACCTACTTGATAATTTTGCCAAGGGCCTTTTATGTCAATGTGAACACTCCAATACTCGGGGTATATTCATAAAGGTTTGTCATTCCAGATTAATATCATGTTTTCATATTGTAAATTTATGAGTATTAGCTCATTTATCTTTAGAGTTGTAGACAAATCTGATATCTATCAAATTATAAATTAAGCTGTAGTAGCTCATGGAAATTATGAACCATGAATGTGTCCCTAAATAGCCCATGAATTTTATTTACCTTACTTTGCTCACTGTTGACTGTGAGAAAAGGCCCATTGTCTGGCCACCAGTGAGAAATTTATGTTTGCAACATGACTCAATCATTCATGTACCCGAATACATAGTCAAAGGCATTAAACCTGCTTTAATACATTGATTTCATCATTTTATGTATCTTACTGAAAACCCCCACTCTTGACCATAACCACAGCATAAAAAAAGACTAGCGCTTGTGTGTGTGTGTGTGTGTGTGTGTGTGTGTGTGTGTGTGTGTGTGCTAAGAAAAAAATGAAGAAACTTGATAACTGATTTGAAAGGTTGAGGCTTCATTGTTACCAACACCAACAAGTAGCAAACTTTGTGAATAAGCACCTTCACTGGTGGTTGGGGACGGTGGAAAAGCAGAGGTTTTCCATTTTTTAACAGGTCCTTAGTCACCAAGCTGCCTGCCTCACTTCCTCCAAATTTATCTGCTCCCTCTTCAACAGTTCAGCCCCTTCCTAGACCAGACCAATCCATGCAAATGCTTCAGTTCCGGGGAGTCTTTCTTCCTCCTTAGTGTTTGGGGCTGGCGGTGTTCCAGGTGACTCCACTGCGCCTGCACTTTCTAACAAAAGGAATGCTGCCTAAAGGAGTCGGTTACCAGGTGTGGCATGAAGTTAGTGAACCAGAAAAAAAGGATTTATCAGCCATTTAAAAAGAAGGGGGTGAGGGAGAGAAAGGAAAATAAATCAACCAACAATCAGAAATGACACCTAAGCCTACTTCTATCAATCTGAAATATGCTTTGGAGTGAAATACCTTTTTAAAAAAGTCAAGATAGTGAGATTTCAGTTGCAGGAAGGTATGCAAAGCTGAAAAGTTCAGTTCTTGGGGTGGGGGGGCAGGAAGAGGTCTCTGGGAGACAGACAGCACTTCAGCAAGACAAGATGAGCTTTTAGTGATTGTTTTTCCATCTTGGGTTTATTCTTTTTAACATATTCTTTTTCTTATCTGAGTTGACTCAAAAAGGCCTCATGATTCTAGGAAAATCATTGCATTTATTTCTATATTTAAGTTACTTTTAAGCTAACCGTCTTAGTATATAATGTTTAAGGTTCCCACACACTAATGCATTTTCTGGTTTTGTAAAGTTTGGTGAGAAAGTAGACAGTATTAGCAGATATTCTCCAGAGCCTTTGTGTGAGCCTGTATACTAACTTTGTGTTCAATACAAATCAATGGAACTAGTGCACTTTAGGGTTCTCATTCCCTAAGGAATCACTAATGGAATTATCTCTGGCCTGTAAAAAAAAAGTCACAATGAGGCTAATGAAATCTTTTTTTCTGAGTGAAATCTGGATAAGGCACTAGACTTACTAGCACATTTTATTTATGACATTTATCATATATGGCACGTTTTACACACAAGTTGTACAAACCTCAGAATGTTTTTAAGAGCTATTTAATATCTAAGAAGACTTTGTAATTTTGAGTTAAATTGTTTGTACCAATAGAAAAGTATATTATGTGTCCTCAGCTTCAATATCATTCCAGGATGACATTAAGACTTAGAGAATTTAAAAAATATATATCAGATACAGATGAAAAAAACAAATAGTCTTTGGATTGGAAATAACGTTTGGGGATTTTCATTAAAGTTGGGTGCAACTTGCTGCGTTTTGGTTAGTTGGATGTCTTCAGCAATTTTTCAGATGTTTTGGGTTTGGCAAAGTCCAAAATGTTTTTGCCAAGACCCTCTTTTCCCTTATTTTTTAAACCCGTGTGAAATTCAAGGATAACTTAATCCATATGTGTCTGATTCATTTACACTTAACTCATCAAAATGTTATTTTGTAAGGCCCATTTAATATTCAAGAAACCGTTTGAGCTTTTTCAAGACGTCTTGTCTTTTGTCTTTGAACCCAGGAGTCGTATTTTTCCATATGAATAGAGCTTGGGCCTTAAAAGATTGAAGATCAGTTGATTTTCAATTTAGACTCTTTAAAATCTGAGTAGAATCAAAAGTTGCTATTCTATTTACTGCTGGAGCACTGAGTACATTCATTTTAAACTATAGATCAGAGGAGTGGGAAAGAATTTCATGTCATGTAATTTTGGGGAAAGACCATATTTGAAAATTTCTTTATAGTGATATTAACGAAAAAAAATTTACTCCTAATTTTATTTTTTTTAATTTATAATGAGTTGCTCCGTTTATATGTACATTGGTATATTCTTTAAGAGTGGCCTGTGAATCATAGGTATCGTGGGTTAATTTCATCTCTGAGTGTTAAAATGCTCTTACAGAGAACTCGTGCATTGTTAATTTTAATAATAACATCTATGACGTTTATAAGATATTCCAAGATCGGGGAAGTTGACAGTTAGCAGAAGGTGTACGTTCAAGTTCTGAAAAAATGGGGGCCCATATGTTTTTAAACTTCTGTGTGATTTAAAAGAATATGGTAGAGTTATGAATCTGGGAAGATACAGCACTATAGATTAAAAACATTGTTTGAGAATAAAAATTCAGAGAGGTTAAAGGGAGCCCAAGTGAGAAAAAGCAAAATTTCTGTGACCCTTTGTAAAAGGATCTAGTGGAAACCTGCGGGGGCTTCTCTGCATATTTGTTTAGTAGAACTGGACAAAGCAAGGCCATCGCCATAACTGCTAGTGAACATCCAGTCCATGCCACGGGAACTAGTTGAAAATGTAATACTGGAGTGGCAGTTCCAAGTTCAGCGCTTCTATAAAGACCTGCTAGCACACAGAATGCTTTTTTAATGTTCTGTATTGTTGTGTATCCCCCATTGAACAACCTTTTGAGAGGACCCCGTTTTTTTACTAATGTAAACATTCTGATGAGTATCCAAAGAAATGACCTTTGAGTGAACCTCTAACCTTCCCTGTAATTATTTGTTTGAAGACAGTGTGGAGTTCTCCTGCTGAGAACTAAGAACCATGATGCCTTGCAGCTCTGTGAGTAAGGGAGTGTTTGGGGGAACTGGAGAGAAAGACATAAATAAGGGAACAACCTCCAGATGTAAATAATAAAAGAGCAAAAGGGTGAAATTAAAAAGGGGAAAAAATAGCAATTCATTTTACCTAAAGAGTTGGCCTATAGGAAAAAACAAAACCAGGATTAGTAATACATAAAAGGAGGTGAAACCCTGCCATGTGTGTCCTCCATTAGAAACTTCAAGGAGGAGAGGAAATGTTTCTCCCTCTCTCCTGAGCACCTCCACTGATCCTAACCTGAGCTGATAAAAAGGGTTCTTGGGAGTGGAAATCTCAGGTCAGTCCTCTTTGGTCCCAGTACAGACAGTGAGGGGAGTAGATAATGAAGCTCCTTGTCTGGTTGGAGGGATAATTTCGGAAGGCTCTGGGATCGATCTGAGCACCAGCTCCGGTCCCAGGTGGGAATGAAAATGCAGTTGCGATTCTCCTTTTGTTTTCACCTCCCAGAGCCCAGTCACTTTCTTCCCCTAAACTGTGGGGGTGACACATTATTGACAACTGAGCTATATACTTTCTTAAGTAATAAAGAAGCTCATTCTTTTGCAAACATACACCATATGCAAAAGACTCCTTTGGTCTCCTTGCAGCTATTATTCTCCAGCCTAATTGTATTCCCATTGGAGCGCTCACAGGGGTCCTGAATGGGTGTGGGCTGCTGTCCTTCGGAAGAGACTTCAGCTAGGGACTTCATCTGCGTAGGAACGCAGAGCTGCCAACACACACTAAAATTTACTTATTTATTTATTTAGCTAATTTCAAAGAACGAGTTTTCAGTTCCTGCCTGTGGCCCCATGCAGACTCATTAATCATTAAGTCCCCAAGCACTTCAAAGTTGACACTGGAAATATTGGGAAATGTTGTAAATGGGTATATTTTTAAAGGACAGCTAGCTGCGTGCTAGGCACCCCCCCTTCACATGTCCCCCCAAATGCGCAGCCGATGAATTCTGTGCATTGGCTCACGTGTGTGGGGAATGCACGTCACTAAATGCACAGGGACAAGGGTAACTCACAAATGGTGGAAAATTGTTTTGTTTTTATTAAATTTAGAGAAATAAAGGAGATTTCTTATCATCTTACTCTTTTTGTACATGAATATTTGATGGGCATTATTAAACATTAAAGTAACATGAAGTAGGCACTTATTTTTGGATTTCCAACAAAATTAGATCCAGGCTTCTAGACGAAATAACTGCTTCTCCACATTCCTGTGATTCAACCACCACCTGATTTGAAAACGTTTCTTGGGCTTTAATATCAACCATGTGTACCTGAGGCTCTGTCTTTCTCGTGGGTTGAAAGGTGGCTGGGTTTATGGTTGGCAGTTACCTTATCCCTGCCCTGGGTGTCCCAGCTTAGACTGGAAAGGCCGCCCCCAGCTGGCACTGACCTCTAAACGACCCCTAACTTTACAGGCTTAAACTGCAGGAGTTGCCGAAGAGCAGAAGCCTTTCTGGCCAGCACTTATTACTGCTGTGTTGGTGATAAAACTTCAGACAGCCTAATTGATGGCTTTGCTGACCTAACAATACCTTGTGAAAGCAGAGTGCCAGAGCCTGGTCACCATTTATGACCAGCTGCAGGGGAAGCTGCGTCTCCCTGTGATGAGGAGTTTAGGAAGAGGAGAAAAATCATCCGGCCTGCGGACTTTAACCAGATCCGTACTTGTTCAAGAAGCAGCAGTGCTGTTGCAAATGAATAGAAGCTTTCTCAGTGAAAACTTTTTTCCCCTCCCTGGGCTTTTGTTGGTTGGTTGGTTTGTTTTTTAGCAAGGTATCCTTGAGTTGGTTGTGAGATGACGGGAGAGATGATCTGGTCAACAGTTTTTGAACAGTGAAAGAGAAAATTGCCTTTGAATTAAAAAGATAATTTTCTGTTGATGTTAGATTCTGTTGTGTTCCCCACAGAGTTTAGCAAATGTGTTCATAGAGCACAAACGGTTGTATTTGATGACTGGACTCATAGAGCACAAACGGTTGTATTTGATGACTGGACTCTTCTGTTTTATTTCAGGTTTATTAATGCCAGAAGAAGAATAGTACAGCCAATGATTGACCAGTCAAACCGAGCAGGCAAGTTCCAGCTAGTATCCATATTCACATCTCACAGGCATAAACCTTCCCCAAGTCATACTTCAGGGGTTTCATCACCTGGTAAATAAATGCTTCCATCAGGCATTCTGGGAGATTTTTTTTTTTTAATGTCCTGAGAATTCCATTCTGGGAAGCAACTTCACTAATTGGTGCTAATTGGAGATTTCCCACCCTGACTCTACTGAAACTGCTTCTTATTTTCTTTCTGAATTGGTAATTGGGCACAAGCATTAGTGCCACAAGCAGTTTGTTTGACTGTGAGCTCTGGAATGACTCATTGCTTGTCTGTATCCAATCATTAGCACACTCTCATTCTCTTGTTACCCACAATTCCGTGGTGTACAGGTTGCTTTCACTTCTGGAGCATCGTCCCCTGTTAAACTCATTGTGCCCATTCATTTGCTTTGACTATTCATAATGTTCTATCAGAACCCAAAGTGCTATGTTGCCAGCATTACTTTTTTTATTAAAAGATTATTACCTTTGTTTAAAATACTTTGTATCCATTCCACTAAAATACATGTGAGTTTTTTTCACAGTATCTCTCAAATTCTCAAAAGCAGTTATTATAGGATACTGTTAGAACCATTCCTGTGAACTCCTAATCATTTGAAATAGTTTACTGAGTTGTAGTGTCCTGTAAGAAGGTCTAAGGAATAAAAGTATTCTCCATGTGGTAATGACTGTTGTCATTAACGAGGGTGTCATACATGATGGAGATTTAAACTGTGGCCTCAGATTAAAGAATTTAAGAAAATTTGTTTTTTTTGGCACAAGTTCCCTAATAACACTGAACTATCCTCCCACTAATGGAGGCCAAGGGGCCTGTTGGAGAAGACTATAAAACAATTGTGATATTATATTTACCATGTATACATTTTCTTCAGTATGGGTAAAAAGGCAAATATTTAATTCACTCTGTTAAACCTTGTAAAATTGTGCTCGAATTTCAAATGTTTATGGGTGATATAAAAAACTTTTATTAGCCATCAGAGATGGCAAGATCACAAAATCTTAACTAATTAGCACCTTGACAAATTTATATATTGGATATCCCTAACTCCCCTATCCTACTTCTCCCTAAATGAGAGATAAAGAGGAAGACCCACCTGTTAAACTAACAGGTAAAGTCTTTTTCCAGAATGTGTGTTAAAGCCACTCACTCACCTTAACTCAGCATAGAAATGTACATGTAGGCCACACCCCCTTTTTAAAGCGCCAACCACGTTGTTGCTCTACGTTTCAGTGCTGCAGCAGGAACAATTGCTGATTATTTAGTATATCTTTTCTTCTTTCTCCTCTGTGTCCTCGAATGACTACAATCAGGTTTTCTTCTTGATCCTTCAGTGAGCCAAGGAGCAGCATATAGTCCAGAAGGTCAGCCCATGGGGAGCTTTGTGCTGGATGGTCAGCAACACATGGGAATCCGGCCTGCAGGTAGGTTCCGTGTCACTCCTCTGGGCTTCCCTGGGAAATGCCACCTCCACCAGCCTTCTTGGTCCACTCTGCTCTCCCACTCTTGTGGTGGGTTAAACATTTGCCTGCTGCCTGCTCTGGCCACTTTCTTTACCTTGGGAGGGGAGAAAAGACCTTCTTTTAAAAAGTAAAGAGTTTACAACAGCACCATTTACTTTGCCCCCTGCACACCCTTTTTCTTTCTTTTCTTTTCTTTCTTTCTTTCTTTCTTTCTTTCTTTCTTTCTTTCTTTCTTTCTTTCTTTCTTTCTTTCTTTCTTTCTTTTCTTTTCTTTTCCCTTCCTTCCTTCCTTCCTTCCTTCCTTCCTTCCTTCCTTCCTTCCTTCCTTCCTTCCTTCCTTCCCCTTTTTAAACCAACGCAATAAGTGAGAAGGAATTTGAGTTTCCTCCTAATTTTTCACCATCAATTATTGCTGATTTTCTGGCCTCTTCTTGGATTTTATCTCCCTTCTAGGACCTATGAGTGGAATGGGCATGAATATGGGCATGGATGGGCAGTGGCACTACATGTAACCTTCACCATGTAAAGCAATCGCAAAGCCAGGGGGAAGTAAGTACAGTCGGGTGCAACCTGTCTTCACTATCACTGCAGGGACTTTATTGTATTTTTTATAATTTGCCCCATTTTATTTTTCCTTGCCCATAACTGCATGCCTTTCCAAACTAAGGACCTGTTTTTACATATATATCACTGTCTCTGAAGGCACAGATGACACTGGTACACACTTTGAAAAGGCCAACTGACAAGCCTGTGTGTGCTTTAAGCAGGGGGGACTGCCTCTTAGCCTATTTATCGAGGCCCCTCAGTGCACAAACACAGACATCAGGCAAATATTGGACATTTAAGAATAAAAATAATGTCTTGGGGGCACCAGTTGACTGGGAGAAATTAAGCAGGCTTCAATGAAGCGATAAAAAAAAAAAAAGAAAAGTAGAACTGTCCTTTGAGTGACATAAATCTGTCAGGGTACGATTGATGCCCAAATTATCTTATATGCAAAGATGAAATGCTGCAGTTCATTATGCCTAGTCTAGATATATGACAGCAGTGACACCATTGATTCTTCACTAGGGAGTCGGTGTGTTTTGATTATTTTTTACATGTGCCTACTGACTTTCGACATGAGACAGGAAGACAGGAAAGTCAGTCAATAAATTTAAAGGGAAAGACATTTAGGAGCAACTGAATATGAAGGAATGGATTTTTCACTGAGTCTGAATGGCTGCAGTTGGATTAAGAAACCCATTAGACTTTAAAGCTTCAAGTGTTTTTGACATCTGAAAAAAATTCAGAATCTGCCAACAAGATATATCCTTTGCTGAAGACACCAGAGCATAAAAAAAATCATATAACATCGAAACTTCCTTGTTTAATGAGGCCGAATATAACAACACATACCTTGATTAAATCATTCTCAATATGTAAATAGAGGCCAACATTTTATATGAGATCTCAGGGGTCACCATGGCACACCATTGATGAAGCCAATTTCCTTCCTTTCTTCCTTTACTAATGTAGTCAAAAAATGTAGAAAGCAATGTTCCCTAAAACAGCTATAGAGAAAACATTTGCTCAGCTTGGATAATTCTTAATATAGGCCATATAACTTCTAGCCTATTTAATTACATAACATATTTTATGCTTCATGACCAATTACATTAATAGCTTAATACAGAAGAATATTATCCTCTCTTGATTTGATTATGCAGCCACACAATATGGTATATTTGGTACTTAATTATCATCATCCATTGAGCAGGCTGCTGTGGTAGAATAAACAGAGAGCTGGGACTATGCAGGCTGTGTTATTGTCTTCACATGGTTTTGCCACTTCTGTTAATAATGGACTGCGGATCTACTTAACAAAATGACTGCAACGTATAAGCCTTTAGATTACCAGCTTACAGTGTCAAAAACATCTGTTCAGCTTTTCAACTGTAGGTAGTAGAGGTTAAATAGAGGTGAATAAAGCTGTCCTTTTAGCTCTGGGGATGGGCAACAATAAATATAATAAAACCTTAATCCAATGAACAGGTATCTTACAAGAGAAATCAAAATCCTTCAACTGCTGACTTCCCAACATTTTAACTCACAACTTTGTGTCTTGTATATCTTGATTAAGAATTTCTAGATATGTTCTACTGTATTCCTAATATCAAGGCATTACTTTTTGGAAATTCCAGACATAAACCACTGGACATGTCATATGACCTTACATTGACTTCTTACCTTTGACCTTTACAATCTCTTGGGTGTGCTGCTCTAAGAATGCCTCTAATTCAAAAAAGAGGCTTCATTTTAAATATACATAAAAGTCCATCCCTTCAAAATGAATATGCCATAATGTTTTGTATAATAAAATTTTCATGAAGAAATATAGATATGATGTCAATTTTATTTTAATATCTATAATTTTTGTCCATATCTATAAATGCAACAAAGGAAGACACATGATATATCAACAGTTAACAGATAAAACTCAACTTAGAATTTATATTCTTATTGCATTTATCAAAGAAACGTACTGAATACCATTTTGAAAAACAGTTCCACTTTATGACATTTAGTTGCATTAAATATTTAGTTCTGTTGTGTTGCATTATACTGCTGTGCGATGAAATTAAATGCAAACTACAATTTGAATGTCTGCAAACATTGGCAAGAATCTGCAGCTAAATTTAGATATAAGATTTGCAGTGTCTGTTGTTTTTTTTTTTTTTTCTTTTCATCTTTGATGGATAAAGGATAAAAATGTTTAGGAATTTGACCTGCTTTCTTTTTCCCTCTCTCTTTCCAGGTTTGCAGAGCATGCCAGGGGACTACGTTTCTCAGGGTGGTCCTATGGGAATGAGTATGGCACAGCCGAGTTACACTCCTCCCCAAATGACCCCACACCCTACTCAATTAAGACATGGACCCCCAATGCATTCATATTTGCCAAGCCATCCCCACCACCCAGCCATGATGATGCACGGAGGACCCCCTACCTACCCTGGAATGACTATGTCAGCACAGAGTCCCACAATGTTAAATTCCGTAGATCCCAATGTTGGTGGACAGGTTATGGACATTCATGCCCAATAGTATAAGGGAACTCAAGGGTAAAGGAAACACACGCAAAAACTATTTTAAGACTTTCTGAACTTTGACCAGATGTTGACACTTAATATGAAATTCCAGACAGCTGTGATTATTTTTTACTTTTGTCATTTTTCATCAAGCAACAGAGGACCAATGAGACAAGAACACAAATGTGAAATCATGGGCTCACTGAGACAATTCTGTCCATGTAAAGATCCTCTGGAAAAAAGACTCTGAGAGTTATAACTACTGTAGTATAAACATAGGAACTAAGTTAAACTTGTACATTTCTGTTGATCACTCCGTTATGTTGCCTCAAATAGTTTTAGAAGAGAAAAATAAATATATCCTTGTTTTCCACACTATGTGTGTTGTTCCCAAAAGAATGACTGTTTTGGTTCATCAGTGAATTCACTATCCAAGAGAGACTGTGGTATATTTTCAACCTGTCGGGCCAAGGAGAAAAGAACCACGCTGGAGACCACGATGAACGCGTGGCTGAACCTCCTTCCTCGGACTCCAGCTTCAAGAATGTGTTTTCATGCCCGGCCGCTGTTCCTCCATAAATGTGTCCTTTAGTTTCAAACAGATCTTTATAGTTTGTGCTTCATAAGCCAATTCTTATTATTTGGGGGGACTCTTCTTCTAAGAGCTTGCCAGTGAAGATTTAATGACAAAGCAGGAGCTTCTTCCAGGAGTTCTAAGCCTTGGCTGTGGACAAAACAATCTTGAGTTGGGCAGCTTTCCTCAACACGGAAAAGTTAATGGTCTTAGAACCACAACTAGGACTTTATGAGAAACTCGAAGCGTGGGGGATAAAAAAGGAGCAAGAGAATACTGTAACAAACTTCGTACAGAGTTCGGTCTATTAATTGTTTCATGTTAGATATTCTATGTGTTTACCTCAATTGAAAAAAAAAAGAATGTTTTTGCTAGTATCAGATCTGCTGTGGAATTGGTATTGTATGTCCATGAATTCTTCTTTTCTCAGCACGTGTTCCTCACTAGAAGAAAATGCTGTTACCTTTAAGCTTTGTCAAATTTACATTAAAATACTTGTATGAGGACTGTGACGTTATGTTAAAAAAAAAGGTGTTAAGTCACAAAATGCGGTAATAAATATTTCATTTTTGATTTTTTGTTAGGCTTTTGTGTTTTTCATAGTTTTAAGGCAAGGTGGCACAATGCCTACTATAGATGGTGTTCAAAGTAGGTGATGGTTTTTTCCCCACATGTTGAATATATTTGAAATTTAACTTACCAACAATTTTTAAGGTAAGCATCAGTAGCTTTTTGGTGTGTATTTGGCCTGTAAATTCTCCCAGCAGTATGAAAATGTGTGTGTGTGTGTGTGTGTGTGTGTGTGTGTGTGTGTGTATGAGCCAGATTGAAGGATCACCTTCAACGTGTCATACCTCCTTTTTAAATGCATGATATTAAAAAAATACATTTTGATACAGCCTTTTATGTTTCTCTTCTGCCAGAATAAAGGGCTTTTGCAGGGTTAATTTTACATCCTAAGAAATAACTAACGTCTGTGCTCAAAGATAATTCATCTGCCTGTGTTTTTTCTCTGTCTTACTTACTAAAATACTGTTGAATATGTAAATTAAAATTTACATATAGATGTTCATAGCTGAGTAAACAACTTCTGTAGAGTTTGAAATCCTGAGTTGAAAAAAATTACTTAATCATTAATATTTTATATAAATTATATTATGTCTTTTTATTTCAGACAACTCCACGTGCAGGCACGCTAGTGTGATTTGGTGACTAAAATTAAATATTTTCTAAAACAACAACAAAACAGGCAATACAATGCTATTTTAAAAATCTCATGCAACATTCCTGGAAATCTGTGTCATTCCCTGGCTGATACGCAAAAACAATGCCTGCCAAATGTGCAAAGTGAAAAAAAGTGTGAGGTATTTGCATGCCCCTTGACTTTTCAAATAAATATACTATTCTGGGACTTTGTAACACCTAAATTTTGAATCCTACATTCACGAGAGATAATATAGACTTTAGTTAGTTGTGCAATGTCAACTTGATAGGAAATTAATTCACTATCTTAGAAATCCAAGTTTGTATCTTATTTGGGGTTCTTCCTTCTTATTGCAGAAAACATTAATAAAAGTATACAAAGGAACAAGGAAATAAATTCCTATTGTTTTGTGCTGTTTTTAGTTGGGTAGAATTTTTATAAGTACATTTATAACTTTAATTAACATGCTACTGTTGAAGCATACAAATAGCATTTCTGATACAAACGGATAACAGAAAAATTCTGTGCCTCTTGAAAAAAAGATAGGTTCCCTCTCATTGTTATCCCATTTCACATGCAGCTGTTTTGCAAAATTTAAGTATTTGTACACATCTACTTTAAATGTTTTTAGGTAAATTTTGACAAGTTCTCCATTTATAAATTAACTCTCACATCAGTTAAACTTTTTTTTTTTTTTTTTGGCAAAGTTTTTCTTCCTTTCCTGTCAGTAAAGTAAATGCTGAAGGGTTTACTTACAAATTGGCTCATGTTTAGAAAGTGTTTCATGCAATTATTAATAAGCTCTTTCATCGAAGTGTAGATCTCAAAGCTCTCTACCATTGGTTTTAACGAATACAATAATCTCAGGTGTAGTTTTTTGTTGTTGTTTTTTTAACAAATTACATCCCATTATGGTAACCCTTTTTAATATTTGGAAATAACTAATATTGTAATAATATGCGTTTGCACTTCTTTGCTCTCCCCTCCCCCCAATATGCCAAGGCTGAGAGGTGGTAGAATTGTCCAGTTCGTATAATGCTTTTTAAATACCACCTCGGAAAGCACTTGCTCCTATCTCGGGTTTACTATTTAGTATAAAGAGTTCCGATTTGGGGATATTTAAGAAAGACTCAGCTGTCAAAAGCAAAGAAACTGGGAATGGTGTTTTGACAACCATATAGTGTTAAAGGAAATACTGTAGTCTGAATAAAATTGCTTATGTTCTCCAAAACAAGAGTAATATAAAAACACTTTTTATTTATGTGGAGAAGCAAAAGCAGAAATAAATTCCAAAGGTTTCCCTTTCTTTAAGAAATTCTGAGAGAACTGCAGTGGCCATCTGTTAAGGGTTGGGAATTGAGCAAGAAGCCACATTTTAAGGGGAAAAGAGAAAAAGATCAGGAAAATCTGTGTCTTCTATCCACTCTTTCTCCCTCCCACGCCACAGGTCAGCCCTAGCCCCCTCTCCCCACCTTCACCCTAGTTAGATTTGCCCAGAAGAGGTCATCAGTATCCTCCTGGCCTCCTCCCGCCCCCGTGGGCCTGTTCACCCGGAGCCGATTTGGGAAGGGAAATGTGGCTAATATCTCTAGCAGCTGTCAGAAGAGGGACCTTCCTTCAAAGGCACGGGACAGGGATCCTCCGCAAGTTCCCCATTAGTCTTGTAGGCTAGCAATTTGATAAGGAGCTTGAACCTCCGCTGCAAGTGGCCACTGTGTTAGAAAGACCGGTGTCTGGGTGTCTGGATGTGCCCAGCGGCCCTCGCCTTGCAGCCACCGCCTTCCGACGTCCCCCCGAGCAGCGACGCTGCGGCCGTGCGTCCTGGCGCCCCGGAGGCAGGGAGGGGCCTGCACACTCGCCCCCTCTGCGCGGCCGCCCCGCCCTCGCCGGGCCTTCCCTTTGAGTACGTGGGTTTGTGCTGTAGACAGAGGTAGATAGATGCGCCTCAGATTGCTGCGGGTGGGAGGGCGGAGCACCTAACAGTTGCAGTCCTCAACTGAGGGCGTCGCGCGCCGCCGTCGGGGCCCGGGCCGGGAGGAAGCGGCGGCGCAGGGGAAACGCTGGTGTGCCGGGGAGGCGGGTCAGACCGTGATGAGAACCGAGACCGTCGGGGCAGTGTTTGAAGGGAGGTTTTAATATTAATAGTTTCGGTGTAGAGACAGAAGGGAGATTGCGTCGACGGCTCCTCGGGGCAGACTCTTGGTGACAGCGATGATGGATGATCCAGCAAAGCCCAACAGCTCCTCCCCTCCAGCCCCAACAGTGTCAAAGCTACTTTAGTTGAAGCTTTAGAAATAAAATAAATAAACAGCACCACCACCGCCCCTTCCTCTTCATACACCTCCACACCCCGCACCGCCCGCCCCGCTTCCCGACATCGATTTATGGATCATTATGAATCAATTACTGTTCTCAATACTTCCTCATTGACTGGAATAAAACAGTCAAAAGATGAAAACGTGGGGTTCGGGGGGGGGGATTTTTTCCCCCTGACAGGAACAATCGCAAAATCCATTATCTCATAATCAGAAGCACTGGGTTAGGAGGTGAAGGAAGGGGTCGCCCAGTAAATAACTGGGGGGGGGGCGGGGGGGCGTCACCCAGCTGCTGTCTTTGTTCAGATGGGTTTGGTTGGTTTGTTGTTTGTTGTTTTTTTGTTTTGTGTTTTGAACAGGGGGTACCCGCGTGCGAATGAGATGCCTACAGGTTTTGTAACCTAGTCACTGCACTCCTTAGGAGAACCCGTTTGAATGTGTGTCTCGGCAAACCTCGGATGACCGTGGTGGTGACGTCGCACATGGGAAAAGGTGTGGAGGAATGGGTCCGTCTGGAGCGCGGATTTGCACTTTGTTGTGAGCAACTGTGCGAGGGTCTGCTGCTGGGAAGGGGGCTTCTCCCTCCCGCAACGCCCTCCTCGCTCCCCGCCGTTGGCTGTTGTTGTCGTCGGGACTGGTTTGGGTCTGGGACTGGCAGCCCCCACCCGCCCCCACCCCCACCTCGGCCGCCCCAGGCTTTTCTTCCCTGTCTGGCCCCATCCGCGGCCGTGCCCGGGTTCTCTAGGTGTTTCTATGACTACATTGTGTGTGTGGGAGGGTCAGATGTGGGGGTTGCCCGCGAGAGGGCCGTTCCTGGGCGATCATTTATCAATGTCACCCACATAATGATTCTCTCTGCAGCCTCCTATTGATGAGGATAATTACATTAGCTCAGAGTGACTGATCAATGAAAAACCACCACACAAAAACTTCTTTACTCCTCTATAATACCAAAAACCGATACAGAAATAACATAGAAAGCCTGAGTTTTCTTTCCCTTCCCTACCCACCAATGGAGTCTCCCCCCAACTACCCCCCCAAAAGAACGGAAGAGTAAAGTAAGAAAATAGACCCAGGTTTGTTTCGTTTCAAGGAGGATGCAATTTTGCCCGTGAATGCATTTTCTTAAATGTGTTGGCTTCATTCCTTGTTTGGTAAAGAATATCAACGGATTTGCTAATGTGAGTTGCTTTTAGACTGGTCTGTGGTTTTCCGTTCTTTTTATTTCTTTACTCCCCTTTGGGTATTTTTTTCCTGCTTCAATAAAAAAAAAACAGGCATTTTTTTTTTCCTCTAAATAACTGGAAAGGGAAATTACTCTAGGTCTTTTAAACACATTTATTTATTTATATATTTTTGGTAAAGCGTTCGCCTAAGTCGGGTCATCTTTTGTCTTTATCACTTCCTAAAGTAGCGCAATTAAAGATGTGATGTTGCCTGGGGGTAAAGGAGGATCACACGGCGACATCATACGCTATATTCTTGCCTGAAAGTTCGCAGCTAAATTACGATTTCGCTTTTTCTAGATTTCAAAATCAATATTTTCTCAATTAAAGAGAATTTTAATGCTTTACTCGCGAGTTGTTAAAGGCGCTGTAAATTTTATTATACTGCTTCGGAGTAGATACCAGAGACCTATTGGTTCTCGTGGTCCTGTCCTCTCCCAGGATCATCCAGTGTGTCCCATCCAATGCGAGCCACAAAGGTAAGGAGGGTTCCTAGAGGGACGGGGGCAAAGGGTGGGGATCCCGCCAGGGAGCCCTCCAGTGCCAGAGGCCCTCGTCTTGAATATTTTCACCTCTCTGTGTCCCACCTCCGGAAAGTGGCAGAAGTTTCCCCCTTGACTCTAATATTTCTCATAGAGGAGCACCACGTTCCACTCCCATCCGCTCTGTGACGATCAGAAAAGAAGTTGCATTTAGGAGCCTTCTACACTCTTCCCAAAGCTCCCACCCCCACCCCCTTTCTCTTTCCTTTCCTTATTTCGCCAAAATTTCCATCTTAACCGGTTCTTTTACAAACTCCTGCCAAACTCTGTGTCCTGGCCTCCACGTCAGAACTCATTCCCCACTCTCCAGAGCACTCACTGTTTACAGATGTTTTCTCCTTCCACACACCCCACCTAGTAAAAGTTCCCGCAGAGAGTTAACTGTGGTGTGTTAATAGCCCAGGTCTGCTACTGCTCTCTCCTGCAAAGTTGAAGTCTGGTAAGGTGGGGAATGGCACTGAACTAATATTGGAGAGCTGCTCCAGGCCCACAGAAGCCCAAAGACTTGAGAATTCCAGGCCCGGGGACCTGGTGGAAGCATGGTAGTGAACATTTCAGAATGTAAGACAGAGGAGAATAAGAAAATGAGACTAGAATGCAACCTAACCAGAGAAGAATGGGGCTAGGCAGAAAAATAAGTCTTTGGGACTTCTTTGTAATTTAAGAAGAAATAATAATGAAGGGGAATTGAATATCTAAGACTTACTATTAATTTTTTTTTAATACTCAATGTCTGCTTAAAGAAGAGTCCTCAGAGATGCCAGGAATGGCCCGTTTGGAAATGGAAGTGCGCTCTCACAAAGTTCCTTTGCAGTTCCCTCTTCAGTTAATTTGCTGGGAATGAGAAGACCGGGTACAGGGCTCTGTGTGTGGTGTACCAAGGGCTTTAAGTGAGGCTCTGATGGGAAGGGGCACCTATCTATAATGAGGCTGCTGTTATAAGCTGAATGGAGGGGCCACAGAGAAAAAGCCGCCCAGTGCCACAAAGCACTTTAAAGGAATTCTCACCTATTTGCCTTTCTTTTCCACTTCAGCCACACACTCTATCAAATATTATACATAGGTGGGTTAAATTTCTAGTTCATCATCTTTTGTCTGGAGACCCACCAGACTGATCTCCCTTCCCTTAGATTCTTGACATGTAAGCCTAGACCAATGCCTTTTTATCAAGTGAGTGGGGCATTGTTAATGTATTTGTACTTTTCTGCTTTCAGTGTAAGTTTCTGGCTTTAGAGGAAGGAGGGGTGCAAGAAAGAAGGGGGAGGGGAAATTAACACAAAGACTTTAGTTCTCACCAAGCAGGTTTCAAAATAGGAACTTCATGGGAAGAAAAAGGAAAGAATGAAAAAACAATAATAAAGGGGGCGGGTGAGAATTATTACAACAGGTTTTCTTGTCTGAAAGAGAGGTGATTCTATGAATATTTTTTTCCCTTTGAGAATTCTGTTTTCTTCATATTGAAACATTTTCAAATTTTAATCCTTTAGCAGACAAAACCTCAATATAAATATGACATGGGCCACTGGTAAAAACCACGAACTTAAACTCTGCTGAGAGAGGAGGGGGTGTGGGGAAGAGAGAGAGCCCTTTCTGATTAATAACTAGCAGGGTAATGTTGAGGGCTTTTTCTGCCCGATTGCCTTTTTGAATTAGAGCCGATTTCTTCACACTTCAATAGTGCCTGTCTCCTTTAAAATGACTGGCAGATTTGTTTCTCTTTTTTCTCTCCCAAAGACTTAATGATGTAAATTTTCTAATTAGTTAAATCATATCGCTTAAAGGTCTAATATTTGCCGTGTAAAAAAATGATCATCTTAATTTGGACCTCTTGAAATATTTTGAGAAATAATACTTGGCTTTTAGGTTGAGGGATGAGAGAGGACGAAGCTCTATTACTGGAAGCCGTTGAGAGGAGAGAAGGCGCGGACCCCGGCAACACGTTAAATTAATAGTTGAAGTTGAGCCGGTTCACACCCCAAGTCCGCTTTTATTTTTCAATCAGCGAAGATTTAATTGGCAGCCCTCAGGCCTGGAGATCTGATATTTTCTCATTAGTTTCTCATCACTAATCTTGAGTGTTAGATTGGCTTAAAGGTTGTCAACATTTGACCAATTTTATTTAAGGGGGGAAAATTCACTGCGTTATGGCTCCAGGATGTGAGATCTGCAAATAAATCCTGCTTGGATCAGCGGAACTAACAGGCGAAAAAAATGTTGACTATTCATCGTCGTATTTAATAAGTTGCATTAATGTATAATTCAAGGCTAGGAAGAGAGATTATACATGTGCTGCATAGATACAGATGAAAAGAGGTTGGTGAGAAGGGGGGTGCGCTATAAACGGGGTGGGTAGGTAAAGTGAGACGTAGGTACATTTCGAACGGAGGGTAAATAACCCAGTGGAATAGCTGTTGAGGGTTTAGGAGCTGCAATTCCCCCTCCCCTTCCTTTTGCAGCTGCGTAAAACTGCAAAGCCTGTCTTGCAGCTCCGAGCAAAGGCTTGCTGTCTTGTCCAGAGATAACATCAGAGCGCCCCCTGCTGGCCCGCGGAGTAGAATACTGCGGGTCAGCACCCCCTAGAAGCAAATCGTGTTCTTCTGCGCGCCCCCACACGCCCCCTTCACGGACTCCTTCCACAGCCCGATTCTGTTCTGCAGCAAAAGCCCACGGCAGGAGAATAGCTTGTCAAGTCCGAACATTCAAATGAGTAAATGATAATAAAAAAAGAGTATAATACAATACGAAGGGACCACCACTTTCACTTGGCCTCCAGGGAATAAACTATCAAATGACTAGGAAAGGGATACATTTTCTTTTCCTAAACCTTTTTATTCTCTGAGTTTTTACTATGGGTTGTTTCTGCCGAACTGTAGATTTCGAGTCCAAAAAAAATGTTTTTAGTAGATGCTATAGATTTTTTAAAAATGGATATCTCATGGAGTAAGAGGCCGATATAAAATAATACATTGCAGCATCGCAAATGTAAACTTCCAGGACACTGGCACCATTTCGGCAAAGTCTTCAGACACCGCTTTTGAAATTCAGACAGTTCCTTGTCTTGAATGAATGACCCTTGCTTGCAACGCAAAGAAATATCGTCTCTTGTCCGATATTGTTTATTTCAAAATAGAGAATGTGTTGAAAAGTTGTCACAGTCCTTTCTACCTACTTACCTACACACACACACACACACACACACACACACACACACACGTCTTTCCCCCGCGTGTTCCCGTTCTTTCTTCTGCCGTGATTCTCAATTTTGCTGGAAACGGAAAGGCTAGCTGAAGTGCTCCAAAAGAAACTCCAATGTCTTTGACACTTGATCTTGCTCTGGAGCTTCACGTCAAATACAAAGTATGGGGCTGGTTCTAGTTGAGAGCGTTTGGGTTGTTTTCCAACCATTTCGGTGCACAGAGGCGTTTTCTCGGCTCGGCAATGACTCTTGCCGGGATTTCTGAGCGCCCCGCAGCCAGGGCGCCCAGGTAGCAGGCGCCGGCCGTCTCGGCTGCGGACCCGCCGGCTTCCCCGCCTGCCTCCCCTCCCGGGCAAGGCGCTGCTAGAGCAGCCCCGACTCGGAGCAGCCTTCTGGCCTCAGCTAAAGCCCAAGCAAAGAGTGTCAATCTGCAACGGGAAACGACTTTAGTTTGTGGGGAGGATGGAGGTTTGCTTTGTACCGAACTGCAGGATTGTGCGGAGACACCTCTGAGACAGGAGGCGCGGGGAGGAAGAGCGGCCGGGGAAAGCCTGGTCTCCTGCGCTCCTTTCTTGCCAGAGTGCCAGGACGTTCTAGTTTAAAAGCCCGTTCTCTTCCCTCGCTTCTCCCTAGAACCTCCCGCCCCCACCCAGCGCCACGTCTTCCCTAGCCCACCGCGTTGGGGACCCTCCAGGACCCGGACAGGGGCCCGGGGACACCAGGAAACAGCTCTCCTGGGGCAAGGCAGAAGCAGCCGGGTCTCCCCGCCAGTGAAGTGACGCCTCAGTCGGGCTGCGTCTGAAGACTTGCTGGGGCTATCGTGTCAACCGAGGTAAAGTTAAATACTTCCACTCCAAGTTACCATTCTTTATTTGGTCTGTTTTGAAGAAGTTCAGTACATTCAAACTGACTCTAAATGTAAATCCTGGTTTGGGTGAAGCAGAAATCTGCCGCCTGTCCCTGGATTTGACTTTTTGAAAAGTCTCCATTCAGCTCAGAAATAGAGGAAAGTTAGTAATCGCAAACAATAGTGGTGCGTTTAAATATACGTGTATAACGTGTCTGTGTGTATATAACACATTCTATGTGCATGTATGTGTGTGTGTGAAAAGGAAGCAAGTGTCCCCGGTGCAACTGAATTCAAGTAAAGTTTCCAGAAAGATACTTCCACAGATGAAGAAAAAAATATAAAAATCTCATTGTGTTTGTCTCAGTTCGACTTAATGAAATTTGAAGACGTTGACAGTCTGGTCAGTGTTCTAAGTAAATTAATGCAAAGGTCCTTAGGAAGAGACTGAAAAACACCTTTTGCCATTAATCTCAAAACACTTGAAGAGTATGATTAAAAGAATGGGATCACTAAGCATTATCATCTCAAATGATAACTGTCGCCACCCCTTTATTGTGGCAACAAAATAAACTCCAGCAGGAATGGTGTTTCTTCCCTTTTTATCTATGTTTTTGTTTTGCTTTAAGGGCAAAGAAAGGAAAACAGAAGCAAAGAAAACCATCTCAAAAGTCTTGTATTTGCTGCTGTTGAAAGGAGGTTGTTCATTTCTGATTTCCTCATCCTTCACTACAAAGGGAAAAAAATCGAATGATGTGTCTACATTTGATGAGAAAAAAACACTAACAGTAACAGTGATGGTGCATTTGTTTTATTTTATTTTTTCCTGAAAAAAAGAATTTTAATACCCACCAATTTAGCGAGTTGGAAGCTGTGGGCATGTAAAAGATGTTCCCTTGTCCATGACTTTGCTGACTTCCACCACTTGAATTTGGTAGGCTTTTGTGTCACATAGAAATTATAAAAAAGAGAATTAGACATTTGACTAAAAACAATATTACACTTTCAAGCAGACCCCACCTGATTCTTGTATTTGAGTGCTGGGAGGTGTGTGTGTGTGTGTGTGTGTGTGTGTGTGTGTGTGTTCATGCGTGCGTGCTATTTTCCCCTAATAAATCTCAAAGCCTTCATTAGACATGGAGAAAGAAGGGTAAGAATCCTATTACTGGGCATTCTGACAGAAATGGAAGCAGTGGCCCTCTGCTCCTAGAACCCTAGGAAGGGACACCCCAAAAAGGGGCACAAGTCGGTGTTTTTCTTCTGAGCCCTGGTTTGAGCAGACCTTTCAGAGAAATACACAGTAGTTAACATTTGAAAAAGCAAAATGCTGAAACGAGGGGCAGTGGCTAACAAAAAAATAAACCATGTTCAAAATTATTTTTCAAACCCTGCAAATTTCCAGATGTCACAGAAAATCAATGCAAACGCGCCCCCTCCTCACTGAGCAGACAGCTCTCCTGCCGAGTGATGTTTGCAGTCGCAAGTGGAGTTGGAGCTCCTGGCTCCGCTGGAGCGGCGGGAGCGGTTTCTCTGAGGCGCCCCGAGGGGAGGTGCGGATGCCTCCCTCCCCCCAGCTCACGCTCCCCACCTGTTTCTTCCTCCTCCTGGGGCTGGGGCGCCAGAGAAGCTGGGCGTATCCACCCGAACTCGGGGCACCGCGAGCTGAGGCACCTACCAAACCAGGGAGGAAACCCAAACAGGCCCCCGGAGGCCCAAGATCCGGCCAAAGGGGCTTAGGTTCTGGGTTCGAGGCACACGCCACAGCCTGCCCAGCCCCAGGGCCAGGCTCCTTTGCCCGGGTGGACAAAAGGCTCATAGGCCAAGTTGGTCCAGGAGCGAGCGCGAAAGCCAGTGGAGGGGACAGGTGCGCCCCGCCCCCGCGCCGGGTGTCTGGGTGAGCACGTGCGCCGGGTGTCTGGGTGTCTGGGTGAGCACGTGCGCCGGGTGTCTGGGTGTCTGGGTGAGCACGTGCGCCGGGTGTCTGGGTGTCTGGGTGAGCACGTGCGCTGGGCGCGGGCCTCGGGCCGCGGACGGCAGCGGGGGAAGTCCACCCGCGAGGCTTCCTGGGCTCTGGACCCATACTTTGCCCTGTCCCTCACCCTCCGCTCAAGAGACCGTAATAGTTCTCCAAACCCCGGCCACGCCTGCACAGGTGTGGTGCTTTTAACTGGAACGCCTCTGAGAAACATCCCCGCGAGGGAAGGCGGGGGTGAGGGGTGGAGGAAGGGGTTGGGAAGAAAGATGGTCCTTCCAGAGCTCAGGCATCCCTATCTTCGAGTAATTGTCATCACACTCAATCTTTCCACCCTAACTCACGGTATCCAAAAAAGCAGAGATGGATTCGCGAGAAAAATCGTGCTTACGGAAACGTCGGGGTTTGACGCGGGAGGGCTCTTGAGACCTGCGCAGGCTTTGCTTAGATTCAAAAGTATGATTTTAATTTTCTTAATGAAGGCGCTCTCTAGAGCTCAGCTGGTAATGGCTGTGCTGAGTTTAATAGACTTCTGTCGAACAGAAAAAGACAGATAACTATCGGTTATAAGTAATCTGCTCTAATGCAATTATTTTCCCAGGTTCGAATGTCATTGTGCAGAGAGGACAGGAGTGAATTAGGGCCCCGGGGACCGCGGACGCGGGGCAAGGAGACGGCCTGAAATACGAGCCGAACCAGTTTTGTGAGATTCACTTGGGTTTGGGGGTCGGGGTCTGAAGGCTTCAGATCCCTCCCTTGGTGTGCCTGTGAGAAAACCTCTTCTCCTCTATTCCTGTCTCCCTCTTTCTCTCCCCTTCTCTTTCTCCCTCCTCCTCTCTCCATTTCTCTTTTTCTCTTTAACTCCCTCTTTCCCTTCCTTCTCATCTCCCAGGGTTAATGTGAATTTCTTTCCCTTTTAGTATATTTTGCCTGTCTTTGTGTATTGCAGGCAGATCTTTTTAGTCCAAAGTATTTCTCCAAAACACTCACACAGAAGTAGGCGCTTAGAATGAATCAAACTGTTCACCTTTTGAAACCAATAAAGTTGGGATGCTTAAGATACTGATGAAGCCCTGTGTACACATACATAGTCATTATACTAGGAGGGTTATTTCTATCCAAATACAGAGCCAATTCAGGTCACTGTTTGAAAGTAGCCCCAATCTTAGCTCTAACACCAATTGTCATTACTGGGAGTTTGTGCTGAAAATTATCCAAACTCTTCTTAGCTCTCTGCTTCATTTTGCCTGGAAAACACAATCTCAGGCAAAGGTGATTAAAAAAATAATAATAACGCGATTCATAATTTCCCTTTTGACAGCAAACAAGCCAAATCTGTGCAAAGAAAGCCTTGCATTCTCACCTAGAGAGAGGATTTGCAAACAGGCAGGCAGGCAGGCCCACAGGCAAGGGGGCTGAGCCCTGGGCTCCGGCCAGGAACCCTGGAGTCTAGCTGTCTGGTCTGAACCTCTATCCACGGCCATTTCAGCCTCATTTTCCTCACTAACCTTTCTTTCCGGGGTCCTGGGTAACAAAGGAAGTTCTTGGGATTGATGCACAGAAAGGGTTAAGTAAACCCTGAGTTACAGGTTTCAGTTCTAGACCAGGAGGTGAGGAGTGTAGCTGGATCTGGTGTGTCTCTGTCTCTGACTCCAGTTCCAGAGATCCACCGGGCCTACAGCTCTCAGCCTTGTACACCCCCCCCTCCCTGTCTCCCTCCCTTTCTCCTTCGTTTGTTAACACACACCCATGTGCACACAAGGCATCCACAAAGCTCCGTATCATCTCTTCTTCCTTGACCCAATCCTACAGCCCACTTCCCCACACTGCCCCTGCCTCCTCTCACTTCTCACAATAAATAAATACATAAATAAAAAGAAAAAGGAAGGAAGGAGGGAAGAAAGGAAAGAAGGACTGGAGGAAGTGGAGGAAAGGAGAGAGGGAGGGAGGACTTCAAAACAAAAACTTGTGAGAAAACTCCTCAAGTCCCCCTGGCTGGGGAAGAGAACAATAGATGCCCCCAACACAGGAATTTGAGGTGCTGTTTTGGGGGGTGGGGTTGGGTGAGGGGAGCATTTTCCACGTTCATCTTCCCGGCCTTCTGGGAAGGGAATTGGAACAAGCTCCAGTCATCAGCCCCCAAGGACTCCCAGGACTTGGAGAAGCCGTGCAGAGCTAGAACAGGCACCTACCGTGTGCTGCAATGTGACTGCCTGGGGTTGCACTCCTCCTTGAATAGGAGTCTGTGGCCAGAAAAGCTGCGCTTCAACTCCTTTAAGTGCCAGCCTGGAGTGCGCTTTAAAGACAGAAGAGACCACTAGGCAGGGCCCAGGCCCAGGGGTCTTCAGGGCCCCTGCATTACTTTGTGAACAGCCTCTGGCTCCAGGAACCGATTTGGAACTGGAGATGGGATGACTGTCAGAACCTCTCTCTCCATCCCTTCCCTTTCTCCTTCCCTCTGCTCTCTTATTCTCTCTTAGATGAAGTCCCTCTGTCATCCCTTCCTGCAGGAAAACCGTGTCAGGTGTTTTGGTGACTTGGGAGAGCAACAACAAAGGCACAGAAAGCCTCTACAAGATTGAGGAGTCAGCCTGACCTGTGGTGGCCCAATGGTTAGAGCATCAACCTGGAATGCTGAGGTCTCAGGTTCAAAACCTTGGGCTTGCCCAGTCAAGGCACATAAAAGAAGCAACTACTTACTATGAGCTGAGGCTTTCTGCCTCCCCCTACTCATTTTTTTTCTCTCTGAAAAATCAATAAATAAAATCTTAAAAATAAAAGATTTAGGATTCAAATTCTACTTTTGAAAAGTAGGTAGGTGGGCTAGGAGAGGCAAGAGACCCTATTACCCAAAAGTGAGTTTTCCAAGCTCCACCTCAGCCAAGCAAAGTTTGGTATAAAGTGAGAAAAAGCCAATTATCCCCCTTCCCTACCACCATTGTCCCCAAAAAGAAGCCTGGATAGCGTAAGAGTCACAACTCCTAGCCTAGCTGAGGACTCCTTGCCAAGATGCCTTGGACCCACCAGCCTGTGCCCGTGTCCTGGAGTGCCATTCTGTAGGCTCTCAGTCCATTCTCATCTCCGAAGCAACAGACCAGCTTAGGTCTGAGGACGCACAAGGAGGGCAGAGTTAGGTTTTCTTCTCCCTTATTTACTCTCCTATTTTAAAAGTCAATAAGGGAAAACAATTTTTTTTCCAGTAAAACAAATGTGTAATTATATTTAAATCAGATCAAGGTATAAAAGATGGTCTTTTCCTTGATTTTACTTAGACTTTTTAAAAAAAGATTTTATTTATTCATTTTAGAGAAGAGAGAGAAAGAGGAGGGCGGGAGGAGCAGGAAGCGTCAACTTTCATGTGTGCCTTGACCAGGCAAGCCCAGGGTCCCAAACTGGCAACCTCAGTGTTCCAGGTCGACGCTTCATCCACTGTGCCGCTGCAGCTCAGGCTGATTTTACTTAGACATTTTTAAAGAGCTGCCCTGAACATGGCATGCTTTTTATAGAACAAGATGCTTAAATACAGGCTCTAAGGATAAAGAACACTAAGGGTACTTGATTTCCCCTTCCATTGCCCTCACATAAACATGGAGGGAGGGAGAGAGTCCTAAGAATATCTCAGGTGATAAGAGCTCCTTTCACAAACTCATCAATGCACAAAAACAATACATCATTGTCCCATTAAAGTAAGTTCTCTTAAAAGAAGTTAGAGGCAAAAACCTGACTACAAAGTTAAGATTTTTCTGCTTACTTCTTTATCCAGGTCTCTTAATTTTAATAAAGTTTAAATAATCTACTCAGAAGGGGTGAAGTTGTCCACCACAACAGAGCAAGGGCAGTTGTTTATACTGTGAAGCTTTTCCATTGGCCTTAGGACTTTAGAATGTTCAAGTGAAGTGTAAATAGAGTAAGGTCACAGGTGATTGACAAGTTCAAGTTACTTAGCTCAATTATCAAAATTTTATTTCTAAATTATGTTCAATTTTATTTTCCTGCTTTGCTATAAATGACTTTAGAAAATCCAATGGGAGTGGAGAATTTACATCATGTCCCACACATATCATGATTTATTTGTACAGTGAGTTTGTGATGTATGCCTCCTTTAATGTTTCTGGGGTGCCCACATCTTTACAATTAGATTTAGAAACATAGCTATCACACTAATTGAAAGGCAGTTACTTCAAAGACACAATGATCACTAAATTTGTACAACTTTCTAAAATATCCCTAATTCTAAACTGCAGGCAGAACCTGCAGACTGTTAAAATCTAATTCTCTGGGTATTGGCATGCTATATTCAATGTCCATCTATCCAAACAATAGAGTGCAATTCGTAAATATACTTTACAACTCACTTTCTACACAACATCGCAGATTTATTCTATGCATTATTTAATACATAAACAAGCTTTTCCGATTAAAGCTTATACTGCCACATCTGGAAATGCTTCCTTTGCTCTTATCCCTTCTTCCTTCCCCCTTCCCCAACTTCCAGCACCCCCTCCCCAGTCAACCATCACTGGGAAGAATGGCTGAAGCCTCCCCTTCCACCAATATATGATAGCATCAGCTTTTAATCCACAAGAGGCACTCTTATTTAAATTTACAGGATGACTCTTTATTTCATTTATCTTTTCTTTTGGAGGAAAGTGGAACAAGAGCACCACCCTTATTAATTATAAGATTGATGGGGTGAAAAAAGCCAAATGAATTTGGCTTGCAAATTGTTAGTAGGGGTATGAATATTTATGATGGTGCCAGGAACTGTAGTCATGAACCCTGGGTATCAAGCTTGGGAGACAGTCACACCAATGCATTTAGTGAGGGTTCAGTCTCCCCAAATTTGACATGACATAAATGGAAATTTTTAAATTAGACCCAGGATGGACTCCCCTCTGCCCCTTCTTTTTTGGCTTATCTTGCTGAACATAGATTTACTTATAATGACCCCTATTATACACTTTAAAAATCTTTTAAGATGAAAACAGATACATACATTTTTGCAAAGCAAAAATCTGTGTTTGTGCTTTTCCCACTTGACATTCATTTATGTTTTTTTTTTTCATTTATGTTTTAAATCAAGTTTATCTGTAAAATATTTGTGACATACATTTAAAAAATTTAAAGCTATTTTTTATTCAGTGTAAAAATATTGGAAACCGAAAATATCCTGGGTAAAAAGAGGATTTAATTAGACACACTCTAAGTTAGATACAGACAGAAGGGAGAGGGGGAAATAAAACAGCAATGGAAAAGCCATGAGGATAACTGTTTCATCTCTTTGCTTGTTTTTCTTTTTCTGCACCAGACTTATTCATACTTTAGTCCCAAAGTGAGAAAATTTAAATGAAAGGTGGAGGAAGAAAGGGTCAAGGTGGAAATGGAAAAGGTGAAAACAAGATTTATAAAATAATTCAGTAAAAGACAAACCATGCCCTCTCCTTTTCTCCTTCTTGGTTATATGTTTAAGAGTTGTAGTGCTTTGGAAAAGGGGATGTGGATTTGAGACTTAATGAGCTCAACTATTGTCTCACCACTGGTTTCATTTCTGTAAAAGAATTGTTGAGTCGGGGTTGACCCAGTCTTGTAAAAATAGTTCATTCTGACATCAGAGCCAGCTTAGCACATACATTTTGAAAAGGAAGACAACTTGTTTTCAAAACATAAATGCTAAGCAGTCTAAAAAAGCATAAGCAATTTAAAAACTGCTCCTCAAATTTTCTGAAAAACTCCTGACTCTATATGTGTATATTTTCTCACAATTGTAAGTGAATATTGGTGCTCAGTTGATGTTTACATATATATATCCTACTTCAATTTGTCTATTCTCTGTAAGGATATAATTTTTTAATTGCATAAAATAAAATTTAAAAAAACCTTTTTTAAGTGAAACTAAGAGACATTGATAAGAATGTGGTGGTTAGGGGGGGAGGGGGGAGAGGGAGAGGTGAAGGGGAGAGGGGGGGCACAAAGAAAACTAGATAGAAGGTGACAGAGGACAATCTGACTTTGGGTGATGGGTATGCAACATAAGTGAACGACAAGATAACCTGGAGTTGTTTTCTTTGACTATATGTATCCTGATTTATTGATGTCGCCCCATTAAAAATAAAATTATTAAAAATAAATAAATAAAATAAAACATAAAAAAACAAAAACCTTTTTTACTGAATCTATTGGAGTGACACTGATCAATAAAAACATACAGGTTTCGAGCATACAGCTCTGTAACACGTCTGCGCACTGTCATGTGCTCACCACTAAAAGTCAAGTCTGTGACTACCACCATTTGTCCCCTCTTTCCCCTCTTTCCCCTCCCCTTTCCCTCTGGCTACTGCCATGCTGTTGTCCATGTCTATGTGTGCTTTTTTTCCCTTAATCCCATCACCTTTTTTTCCCCTAAGAAGCAATAGCACTGAAAACCTCTTACTTAAATTCAGAAACCTTGAAATTGATGCATCTTCTATCAATCACACTTGGTAGACACAGTAAAACACATTTAACTTTTGTATATCAGTAGAGGCTCACACAGAGATCTGTTTTGTTCAGTTTAAATGCTCTTCAACATGTCATTTCATATTTTTCTGGAACATGTTATCAGTTAGTCACCCTGCTTCAAATAAATGATTGTTAGACCCTTAACCTAATGAAAATTCAAAATAGAGTATTTACTTGTCATGGATTTCACAGCCGAAAGGTAGGCTTTTGAGATAATTTGACTATCCTGTTTTTCTTTTCCCCACAATGAATTGGAGGCCTAAAGATCACAACTGACTCATAAAGCTAATTAGCTCTACTTTCTGACAAAGCTAACTTGACTCCAATTTTCTCATGATATGGTGTTTTCCCATTTTCTTCCCTTTATGTTAGAGTAGTATTTAAATACTACATGCAGACTTTTTACTAATACTTTTCTCCCAGCACACTGACAATGAAATTCTTGTTAAATAATAATATGATATTGACTGGTCTATTTGCCAATATAAAGATTTGTTGCTGATCTGTGATATCTGTATTGATTAGGCAAGAGTGAGACCTGTCCCCTACCTGAAGAAGTAGATCTCAGTACTGGCACAAAAACCAACTTTGTATTAATAGAAATCCTAACTTTTTCTATTTATTGGTTATGCATTAGCTCAGTCAATCAAGCTAGAAACAGATATAAATAGGAATAACTAAGAGCAATAACTCCAAATCTCCAAAAATATTCATGAGGGATATTTAAACTGATATGAGAATTCCTGACTTCAGCACTAGTGGCTTGCTTCGAGGTAACCTTCCCGTCTGGCTCTTCTCTTCACCTCAAATTGAATCCTACACGTGCTCCATATAGTTGACATTAAGGGAACCCTATTCATGCCTGAGATGATCTTATATTTATGACGGTCTCTTCTGTCCAATTGTTATTTCCGTAGCTTGCTGTCAAAAATGTCACTCAAAGTTTTCTTTCCACCTCTCTTTACCCTCTGTCATAGTAACTTAGAAGGTCTAATCTAAGTAGAATCTGCCTCACCTATAAAATGTCGCAAGGAGAACCTTTTCTTTCACTTCCTGTCGGCCTGCCTCCCTCTTCCTCTCACCCTTTTCTTCCCTCTGTTTAAGGGCTATTGTCCATTGTTTGTCCAGTTGTTCACCCCAGCAGTTAGTTTCTCTTAAGGTTCAAATGCCTAACGGTGGAGAAACGTTTAGGTACAAATGTGTTTGGCATATTTTCTGAAGTTATGATACTTAACTTTAGAATACTTAAGCAAAAAAGAGGACAATATCAAAACAAAAATGCCCTCCAATTACAGGAAGTTTTAGAGCATAAAACTCAGCTATTAGAGCATAAATAGCAGCTATTTGATTTTTGAAAATATACAAAATAAAATATTGGATTTACTAGCATTTAAAACTCTTTTCTTTATCCATGTGACCTCCTCCTCCTTTTTTTTTTTGCTGTTTCTATTTCATTACTTTTGCATGAATATGATAAATGATCATTAAATCTAACCATTTTTATTTAATGTTCATAAAAACTGGTAGGTTTTCAAACAGATGTGGTCTGATATGGTTCAGTGAATTTAGTGGACTTCTCATATAAATGGAATAATAACCATACGAAAGGTGAATTTTATACCATTGTCTACCTCTTCTGAACTCACCCTTATTATAATTACAAATAGTGTTTGTTATGTATTATGCAATATAGACATCATTGTCCAAACATTGTGCAAACCTTAACTTGATCACTGCCATCTAGAGTTTATAATCCAAAGTAGCACTGAAATCAAAAACCATAGAGAAATGTGGACAAATACAAGGTATGACACAGTTATACATTATATATAAAAGAAAATGTAATAGAGCAAAGTTCATAAATGAACAAATATTTACCCCTTTTTCTTCATTTAAATATTTTTCTTTCAGACCCCAGTAAGTGGTTGGGGCAAAAAGAGTAGTTCATTTCACTTATTTTATATCAGAGGTAAGTTTGAGAAATAACTTCCTTTTTAACATTTTAAAAAGTGATCAGCAAAGAGAAGAAGATAGTAGTCAAATTGGAGAGGATAGATAACTTGAACTAACAAAGAAAAAAGAGTCCACTGGTTTAAAACATAGCTTTAGGGGCAGAATTCAACTGGCTCAATCACTGATTATGTGACCTTCAGCAAATTAACTACCACTCCTAAATTTCTCATAAAGCTTTGACATGAAGATCAAATGAGTTAATGCATGAAGGAATTTATTTTAGATCATGATGAGGATTCAATAGATATCAATTGCTATATTATTATTATTATTATTATTATTATTATTATTAATGGTCAACCCTCAACCCTCCATCACAGTTTAGATAGGACCACATATAAATAATCCATAAAATTTTAGATATCTCCAGATAGCTTTTATTTTTATTAATCATGTTGAAACTCAATATTAGTACAGATTCAAAATTCAATATATATCCTTCAGGTCACTTTAGTTATGTGTTTTTGCCCATGTACATATCTTTTAGTAGTCCACCTTTAAAAGAGATCTAGTGGCATATATTTTGCATATAAATAACCGAGTAAATAGTTTATGGGGTGGTTTGGTAATGAACTAATGAGGAAAATACTAGACTGGGAGCCAGAAACACTAGATTCTAAATAGGTTTTTATGTCTCACCTGTGGTGGTGCAGTGGATAAAGCATTGACTTGGAATGCTGAGGTCACTGGTTCAAAACCCCAGGCTTGCCTAGTAAAAGCACATACAAGAAGCAACTACTACTAGTTGATTCTTCCCGCTTCTCCTACCCCTTTCTCTCTCTCTCTCTCTCCTCTCTCTAAAGTTAATAAATAAAATCTTTAAAAAGGATATTGTTTTGTCACTAATTTAAATGTCACTGGACCTCTGTTTTCCCATCTGTAAAATAGGTCAGAGTAGAAAACATCCAAAGTCCATTCTGGCTCTAACAGTTAAAGATTGCATTACTCACACAGGAGCCTTTCCCTAGCTAACTTCTTTTCTTTCCAGTGTATATTGAGAAGCTACTATGTGCCTGGTCCTGGACTCAAAGAGAAATAACTTACACTCCAGTGGAGAAATAACATTACATTCCAGTGTGATGTGTTATGTTAGAGGTATGTATAGGGAATTATAAGCCAAGATATATTATAAGACCATCTAACCAATGGAAACAAACTTGTAACCACTGGAAAGATAAGGGAAAGCTTTATAGAATGGTTGGCAGTTGAATTGAATCTTTTTTTTAGCAAGAGACACAAAGAGAGAGAAACAGAGAAAGGGACAGATAAGGACACACAATCAAAGAGAGAAAGATGAGAAGCATCAATTCTTCATTGCGGTAGCTTAGTTGTTCATTGATTGCTTTCTCATATGTGCCTTGATGGAGAGGGGAAATGGGGGAGGGAGCTAAAGCCAAGCCAGTGACCCCTTGTTCAAGCCAGCAACCTTGGGTTTAAGAGAGCAACCTTGGGTTCAAGCCAGCAACCTTGAGCTTCAAGCCAGCGACCATTGGGTCACATCTACAATCCTACACTCAAGCCGGATGAGCCCGTATTCAAACCAGATGAGCCCATGCTCACGCTGGGGATGGTGGAGATTTGAACCTGGGTCCTCTGCATCCTGATGCTCTATCCACTGTACCACCGCCTGATCAGGATGAATTGAATCTTAATGAGGAAATAAGGGCTAAGAAAAAAGTGAGGAAAAAGGCATGCTAGGTGGGAATAGTGTGTGCCAAGAAACAAGAGAGAACAGGTCATGGAGAGAACTGGTAGTTGTGCAGGGCAGAGGGTGTGGGGAAGTGGGAGGAGAAGAGGCTTCCCTCACTCTTCCATTTCTCTGTAGTCAATATCATGCACTCCTTTTGTTCATGACGCTCCAGTCTAAATCTTCAGCCCAGACTTGCTCTTGAACTTCAGACCTACAATTCCAACTCTTCATGGGCATCTCTTTATGTCTGGGGGCATGCCAAACTCGTCATTTTCACCCCAGGGAAACACCTTCTCCTGTGTTTACTATCATGGTAAATGATATTACCAGCCTTTCAGTTGCTTGTGCTAGAAATTTAGGTTTGAACTTTGTTCCTTCTCTTTTCTTATCACAATATCTCCCAATCCAGTAAATTTCCAGGGCTGTATAATTATATGTCCCAAATGCAACTTTAACCCATATACTTCTCTCTGTCTCCACTGCCACCACCCTAGCAAGCTGTCATTATTTGGACTTAATGACTGGACTCTGGAGTCAAATATGATCCTTTCATATGCTTATTTAAAAATACTTGAAACTTATATAATCTGATTAATCAATGTCACCCTCAAACAAATTTAATAAAATTAAAAATAAAATAAAATTCTTCAATGGGAATATACCGTTTTTAAGATAAGGTCCTAATTTCTGAACATGTTCTAAAACCTTGCCCTTGCCAGATAGCACGGTTGGTTAGCATCATCCTAAAATGCAGAGGTTGCTGGTTTGATTCCTGGTCAGGGCACATACAGGAACAGATTGATGTTCCTCTCTCTCTCTAAAAAAAATGATAAAATAAACATAAAAATTACCTTGATTAATTTTACTCCTTTCTTCTCATCCCAGCCCCATTTGGAATCCCCTCCTTCTTTTTGATCTAGTTACTCTGCTCTTCTTGCTACAGTCTTCTGTACACCTTAGGGCTCTTGCACTTTCTGGTCTCTTCATTTTGGAAGTCTTTTTTCTCCTTCACCATTTCCCATCTCTCACTGGGCTAACTGCTATTTATTCTTCAGATCTCCATTTAAATGCCATTTCCATGGGGACATTTTTTTGACCATTTATTTCCCCTTTAAGTTAAGCTAGATATTCTGTTCTCCTTAAATTTCTTGGTAGCATTATCATATTTATAGTTAATTATTAATCTCGTAATTGTTTGGTTAATGTCTCTCCTGCTGGACTATATGCCTTTTATAAAACTAAGGTCAGGTGTGTTTGATTCAATGTAATATTCTCAATGTCTAATAAATATTTTTGAAGGAATAACAAGAAAGGGAAGAAGCAGTTAAATAAGTGTTCACTGGGTTTAGGAACTAAGAGGCCATGGTGACCTTGGAGAAAGCAGTTTCAGTGGTGTGGTATGGGCAGATGTCAAACTCGTTTTAGGAGCAAAAAAGTGTGAAAAGGAAGCAGTGGATATAAACTAGTTTTAAGAACTTAATTCATGGGAAAAGCAAAAACAATATGTCAATAGACAAAGGGAAGATGTAAGACCAAGGAATGTTTTTCTTATAAACATAAAAGAAAACTGAGCTTGGCCCTGGCCGGTTGGCTCAGCGGTAGAGCGTTGGCCTGGTGTGCGGGGGACCCAGGTTCGATTCCCGGCCAGGGCACATAGGAGAAGCGCCCATTTGCTTCTCCACCCCCCTCTCCTTCCTCTCTGTCTCTCTCTTCCCCTCCCGCAGCCAAGGCTCCATTGGAGCAAAGATGGCCCGGGCGCTGGGGATGGCTCCTTGGTCTCTGCCCCAGGCGCTAGAGTGGCTCTGGTCGCGGCAGAGCGATGCCCCGGAGGGGCAGAGCATTGCCCCCTGGTGGGCAGAGCGTCGCCCCTGGTGGGCGTGCTGGGTGGATTACGGTCGGGCGCATGCGGGAGTCTGTCCGACTGTCTCTCCCCGTTTCCAGCTTCAGAAAAATAAAAAAAAAAAGAAAAGAAAAGAAAACTGAGCTTAATTATATGGCTGAAGAGAGAGCAATAAAAGAAGAGCCACAGCATAATTGAGAGATTAAGGCTATAGGAAGAAGAAGATGTAATATACTGGACAATGGCTGTAGTTCAAGCTGGGATTCAGAGCATGTGTTTTATAAAAGTTAAAAGTTATAAAGAAAAGAAGTAAAGGCAGGTGGATTACATATAGGTGTGGGACTCAGAAGATAATGTGGGTTCCACTTGATAGCCTAGGAGGCACTCAGAGAAAGGGTGGTGGGGAAAGAACAAAAAAGAGAGAAAACGCTTGGAATCACTGTTGAGGGGAGTGGGAGAGGAAGCTGATCAGGATTAGGTCAAAAGATTGCTGAACCTGGCTGAGGGAGATCTGTGGTGCCCACCATCCATTGACTGTGTAATTTTCTCTAGAAGTGCTCAGCAATTTCAGGAAGGAGGGAGATGTGTGAATGCTTCAAAATCTGGGAGTCTGCGGGGACAGGACAGTCAGGAAGTAGAACTAAAAGCTGGGCAGTCATATTTGAATTATTGAACCACTGGGTCTAAGTTAGATAAAAAAGGAAATGAAGACACAAGGTGGTGACGGACTGGGAGTGGTCAGTGATACCGGGGTTGGATGTTTTCTTGAAGAAAAGGGCATGGAGCCAGCTTGAAGGGGCTTCCACTGATCAAATCAGAGAGAATATGAGCATCTAGGTAAATAAGTATGTAATGGATTATAGTAACTGAATAAAATAAGAATCTCTGGGTCTATAATGACAAATAGATGAATAAATAAAAAGAGAAAGTTCTCTTTTACAGTAGTGTATCAACTAATAAATATAAAAGGAATGATAAAAATTTTAAAAACACCATTTTGCAACCATCAGAGAAAAAAACAATTCAGTCAAGAATCATCAATGAATGCTAAATTTAGTGGAGGGAAGTTAATAAATAACAAGATATTTATCATATATCATATAGAAATATCTCATTATAAATTACTTACTTATTACAAGAGGGAAAATATTACCATAACTGGTTAGTGGAGAATGCAGCTCCTTAACCAAATGATCAAAACTAACCAAAAAAAGGTGATTTGCCTCCACTGTGAGATTGTGAAAACACAACCACACTTCTTGGTATTCCAGCCTCAAATGCACAACCTGAATGTGGTCAGGTGACACATCATGCAAACCCATGTTGAGGGATGTTCTATAAAATAACTGGCCTGCATTATTGAAAAGCAGAACCAAGCAACTACTTCACATTAAAAGAGACTAAAGAGACATGACAACTGTGATTTGTTATTCCGGACTGAATTCTGCACTGGAAAAAACTACTATAAAGGACATCATCAGGTCCTTTCTTTTTTATTTATTTTCTATTTTTTTACCTTTTTTTAAATTTAGACAATTAATTTTAACGAGGTTATAGTGATTAATTAGGGTACATAGATTCAGAGAAAACATCTCCAGGTCATTTTGACATTTGATTATGTTGTATACCCATCACCCAAAGTCAAATAAATTGTCTTCCGTCACCTTCTATCTGGTTTTCTTTATGCCCCTCCCCTGCCGCTACCCCCTCCCTTTCCTCCCTTCCCCTCCCCCTAGTAACCACCACACTCTTGTCCATGTCCTTTCAGGTCCTTTCTAATAGGTGAAATTGTAGTATGGACTTTTTTCTTTTTTGTGGAGAAACTAAAACATCATTTATTCATTGACACTCAGGACCCCAGTGAAAACCAAAGAGCTTATTTCAAACAAATATACAAATATGGACAAGATGTAAGTGATCTTTCTGCTACGTCATTGTCTCAATGTGAACTTTTCTAACAATATATTTATTCAAAGTACGACTACCCAGATAATAAATGATATACTGTGGCATACTACATAATAAAACTAGAATTAAAAAAGATTTATTTGGGCTTATACAAATAAATTATTGATTTTATTATAATTCCTTTATAGATGTGTAATCATTCTGTTGATTAGGTTTAATTATAATGCCTTATAAATATGTAATTATTCCGAAAATTTAATAGAATGATAATCAACTCTTAATTTCAAATTTCCCAGAGAACAGTCTAATGCAAAACACTTTAAAAGAAGTATGTAGCTATAAAAATCTGAAATTTCAGAAAACATATGCTTCCAGAAAAATAGTTTGTTTTTTCACATTTCCAACCTGTTTTTAAATTTTTTTTATTGAATTTATTAGGATGACATTGGTTGTAATATGGACTTTTGTATCAATGTTTTAATTTTCTCAATTTTATAACTGTACTTTAGTTATGTAAAAAAAATACATACTGAAATGTAAATGAGTAGAATGATATATGAAACTTCTTAATTGCCCAGGAAAAATATGGAAAGAGAAACAATACTAAAGTAAATGTTGCAAAGTTGTTAAGAATTGGTAAAATGGGGGAAAAGGGCATATAGGAGGTACGCATAATTACTGCAACTTGTCTATAAGTTTGAAATTATTTAAAAATAAGATTAAAAGTGAATGTGAAAAGCCCTGACCTGTTGAGAGCTCTCAATAAAATTCAACTATCACCATTGTCGTTGTCGTCATCGTCATCATCATCAACACCATCGGCTGGGAAATTGTTGCAGCATTTTAAGTAAGAGGCAGTGAAGGACCTCATCTCAGGCTTCAGGCATTAGAGATAGTGATGGCGTAGATAGGAAATATTTATGCTAGCTGCACCAGAAATTCTGGCAATGAGATGGGGAATGCTTCATGCTATGGGATGCCACATGCCTTTAGATATATGACACATCACCCCAATTCAGGCAGCACACGGCCATTTCTGACCAAGAAGAATTAACTTTCTTTGGTATATTCTTCAAGGGTGCCAAACATTCTATCCAACTATGTGTGATTGGCTTCTGTGCCCTGTGGAACCCCTATGAGCACAATAATGGGGAGAAAAGGTTAGTTCATCTCCAGATAGACAAAGTTCTTCTTCTACCACCCTTTCCTTCTTTTAGGGAAAATAAGAAGATGAAGGAGGGAGAGAAAGGAAGAGCAATGAGAATTGTTCTGAGAACAACTCAGAATGAGTGTCCTAGGAGACATCTCTTCTCTCTATTTCTGCAATCTTTTCCTAACGGCTAGCCGCTTAGCCCCCAGCTGTTTTGTGCTTAAGCCTGATGCTTTTTCCAGACTGAAAGAAGACAAGGTAGGAGTTCACCTCTTCGCTCAGGTTCACTTTGAGAGGACGGTCATTCAAGATCAACATAATGACCTGTTAGTGGCTGTAGAATTGCAGCCAGCTCAGGCATCACACATGCATGAGACTGGACGGAATGCTGTCAAATGGATTACCTCAACAGAGTGCTGACTAGTTGGTTAAAACTTGTTTGTGCAAATAAAGTGAGTTTTATCAGGGATAGTATTATTTAAAGCCTCCAGTATTTCCTGTTTGCTGTCAGGATAAAGCCTAAGATAGCTTTCTTTCATTGTGAGTTATTGCACCTGCCTAACCCTCTATATACCAATACTCAAGTCCCACTGGATGACTTATGAGGCCACTAGTATCTTATTTTCTTCTGCTGTGGCTTTGTTCATTCTATTATGAGCCAAGTTCCAGAGTCACCTCAAATGCCCTCTACTTTAAGAAGCCCTCCTTGATGCCGCCAAGCAGAATGGAACTCCCTTTGGTCCATATAGTTTCCCCATACATACACAAATTGTCATAAAATTTAACATAAAAATGACAACTTTTATTAAATTCTTTTAGTCTTTTTGTTCTATGCTTATGTCTTGAAAAGACTTTAAGAAGTAAAAATATTACAAGAGTGAATAGTTATTGGATGTTGGTTAGAGAGAGTGGGATGAAAAAAATATGAAATTAAAGATACTACAACTATCTGTGAAGCTTGGTGTAAAATTAGGTAAACAAAAGAGGGTATCTAATATTAACATATAAAAATCATTTACTTTTAGAAACTTGGGCTCCTCTGTAAAGCATTATTTTTATGTCATATTAAGTAGAGCTAATACAGTTCTGTATGTAAAAACTTTATCATTGGATTATTTACCTTTTCTTTTCTTTCAGAAACTGTTGTCTTTCCAGCTCCATCTTTAGGTGCAAATGGTCAGCTGACTGATATCACTAATAGAAGCATCTATTTTAGAAGTTTTACTTCTGGAAGTGGGATAAAAAGGAGGTGTAACCCAGAGTTTAAGATACCCACTGATAATGAGGGTATTTGAATGATGGTAATTGGCAAGGAGAAAGACTTACAGATCTATCTAGAGACCAACCCTCACACTCCAGGCATGCTGCCAGATGGAGACTAAAAACAGCACATAAAATGGCAAGAAAAATATGTTCCTTGGTTTCTTCATTACCATAAAAGCCATTGGGAAGGGCTTAAAGACTTATGCCATTCCTGAATAGGAACATTAGTCGTCTTTTTCTATGACTTGAGTGAAAGTTCCTGCCATTATGGAATGGAGACAAGAAATACCATCTTCAATGAGTGTAGCCTTCTGGTCTGTGTGCTCATTACCAAAAAAAGTAAAGTAAGTAAGGTTTTAGAATGGTCATCCACTTAAATTTAATGCTACGCTTGGAACCAGATCAGTAACTCAACAATACCTTTTCTTTCTTTTAGACTAAGATATAGAACTTCTTTCATCATGGGAATGACATTTTTATTAGTGCTATGTGCTTGATTTTTGTACCCCTAGATAAGATTTGGTCATGCACAACCAACTTACAGAATGTAGCCACAGCTTCTTGCTCTACAACATATCTGTAAGTTTAATTTTTGAAACCAGTTTATGGTGCACCTGTGAGTAGAATTTTTTTGTTTTTAGATTTTACATATTGATTTTTAAAGAAAGGTAAGAGAGAAAGAGAGAGAGGAGCAGGAAATATCAACTCGTAGTAGTTGCTTCTCATATCTGCCTTGACCAGGCAAGCCCTGGGTTTCAAACTGGCAAACTGGTGACCTCAGCATTGCAGGTTGATGCTTTATCCACTGCACCACCACAGGTGAGACTAAGCAGAATTTTTAAGATGATATAAACCAATCCATACTTCATTATTTCACTGACACACTTTTCTCATTGGTTTTGAGAGAAAAGAAGGGAGAGAGAGAGAGAGAGAGAGAAACATCAACTCATTCCACTTAGTTGTGCTCCCATTGATCGCTTCTCATATGTGCTCTGACTGGGGCTTGAACCAATGACCTCAAAGTCAAACCAGCGCCCTCAGATGGAGCTGGGGACCTCAGGAGCCAACAAGGCAACCTTGACACTTTGGGATGATGCTTTATCCACTGAGCCACTGGCCAGAGCATTTCACTAACATTTAATATTTTCCTTGCAGCTGTCAAGAAGTGTCTTTCTAAATCTAAGACAATGAGTAGACTATACTGGTTCAATCAGTGAGTAGATTAGCCAAAATGGTTGAATAACTTAAGTCATTTGACATATTATAAGCTAAAACATTGAAGGTAACTGGGAAAAAATTAGATTATGTTGTCTCCCAGGTCACCTAAAAATCTCTGAATATTTTCTTTGCTGTAAAATGGGTATGTTAATACTTTGCCCAGGTGTGCTGTGTGGTAAAGGTTAGAAATAATGTGTATAAAGCTTCTAACATGTAGCAGACACTTAATAAATGGCTGCTGTAATATATTATTATTACTACTATATATTAAAAGTTCAAGTTACTTTGAAGAAATTAAACAATTACTGGTTTATATGAATTAAAAAAATCTATCTAGTACTGTTTTATTTAATAAACTTATCTGTAATGGCAAGAAGCAGTAAAGAGCTGGATTAATCCAACTTGTAAAGTGGCTTAAATAGCAAGCCAGACATTTGTTTTCATTGATTACTTTATTATTTATCTGCCTGTACTTGTAATAACCAAACCTTTTAGTTTCAGCTATTTTATGTAATATTTTCTAGTAATAGCTGATTTAATTGGTATTTAGCTAATAGTAAAAACTGAAGAAGAGGATAATAGAGATTGTTTGAGAAGGAAGGAAGCTGTTTCTAGTTCAGCATTTTATGAAATGGATTGTGAATGAAATAAAGGCAGTATTCCGATACGGTGGAATCCCCTATACATTAAGAATACTGGCAGGGTAAAGACTGTAAGCAAAGAGGCAATAAATACATCAAAAGAAACTTTAAAAATGATTTTTAGCAAGCCAAGAAAATTGCCAAATAACTTGGAGACTATATATGCACTAATGCATTTGTCTTTCTGACCTTCTGATCTTGATTGGTTTTTCAATGCCATTGGCATCTCTAAGGTTACAATTTGGTGGAGATTCTGGATTGCAGTTGTGCTGTCAAAGGGTCATTCTTCTTAGTAATAAGGTAGCTAGTGGTCCCTGGGAGAAAGGAGAAAACAATCAGGTCTTGAAAGCGGAAACATACTGAAGTCGAGAGTAGGTTCTTGGCAGAAGCCCAGCTCCCCTTTCTGACATTCATCACCATTGCAGTGAAGAGGAAAACAATGAAGTCTGCACCTACAGCCATAAAGTGGGGACCCAAATAACAGAAACACAGCCACCAAAACTGCAGACGGGATTATATTTGGGGACTACTTTTGAGAGCACTTTATTTTTAATTTGCCACACTGTTGAGTCACATGTTAAGGGATATGGATCCCCTTAAAGGAAGCATGCTGCTAATTTTAAAGCAAATTATTATCAAATGATTATGCTTCAAAACATTTCTTAATTTCAATCTGAAGTGAAGTCATTTGAGTCTGAAGCATATGCCTTTGCTAAATTGTTGCCAAAAAATAAAAATAAAAAAGAACAACTTATTTTTTGCATTCACTGCTTGCAAATCTGTTGATTCAAGATGTATTGGAAAGTTTAAGTCCTGACAGTCAGGTTTACTTTATATGGCCTGGAGTGACCTATTCTTATTATCACTAGTGAGTTTTTATTTCATAAAGCCAAAGTAAAAGTTAAATTATCATTACATTTAGTCTAAATGAAGACTGTGACTAGCCTGTGAATTGTACCTATAATTTAAACCTAAATGAAAACCTTGAATATGATACCTAAAACCATAAAAATTGAAGAAAACATAGGTGGTAAGCTTCTTGGTATACATTTTGGTGACATTTTTTGAATATAATACTAAAAGCAAAAGCAAAAAATAACAAAAATAAATAAGCAGGACTACATCAAACTAAAAAGGCTCTGCACAGAAAGCAAAATAAAAGGCAATCTACTGAATCAAAGATAATATTTGTAAATCATATGTCTGATAAGGGGATAACATCCAAAACATTTAAAGAAGTCATGCAACTCAATAGCAAAAAACAAACAAACAAACAAATCCCAAACAATATTACTTAAAAAAGAGCAAAATAAATGAGTAGATATTTTTCCAAAGAAGATATACTGATGATCAACAAGTAGATGAAAAGATGTTCTACAGCATTAATCATCAAGATGATGTAAATCAAAACCATAGTGAGATACTAATTCACACCTGTTAGAATGGCTTTCATCAAAAAGACTAGTAGTACAGTTAGTCAGTGTTGTCCAGATATACCAAGGTTGTAGGTTTGATCTCTGGTCATGTCATGGCACATACAAGAATCAACCAATGAATGTATAATAAGTAGGATGAAAAATTGATGTTTTTCTCTTCTCTCTTCCTCTTCCACTCTCTCTAAAATCAATAAATAAAATTTAAAAAGACTGCCTGACCAGGCGGTGGCGCAGTGGATAGGGCATTAGACTGGGATGTGAAGGAGCCAGGTTCGAGATCCCGAGGTCACCAGCTTGAACTCAGAGTCATCTGGTTTGAGCAAAAGCTCACCAGCTTGGACCCAAGGTTGCTGGCTCGAGCAAGGGGTTACTCAGGCTGCTGTAGCCCCACGGTCAAGGCACATATGAGAAAGCAATCAATGAACAACTAAGGTGTCGCAATGAAAAGCTAATGACTGATGCTTCTCATCTCTCCATTTCTGACTGTCTGTCCCTATCTATCCCTCTCTCTGACTCTGTCTCTGTAAAAAAAAAAAAAAAAAAAATTAAAAAGACTAAAAAGAACAAATGTTGGTAAGAATGTAGAGAAAAGGGAACACTTGTAGTACTGTTTCTGAGAATGTAAATTGGTACATCCTCAATGGAAAAAAATATGTGTTTTTCAAATAATTAAAAAAAGAATTAGCATATTATACAGCAATCCACTTTTTGGTATTTATCTGAAAAAAAGTTTTATCTGAATAAAAACTGAAAACACTAATTCTAAAATACATATGTACTTCCATAGTTACTTTAGCATTATTTACAACAGCCAATATATGAAAACAATCTTTGTTTATTGATGGATTAATGAATAAAGAAGATACACATAGCCCTGCTGGGTGGCTCAGTGGATAAAGGGTCCACCCTGTGCGCCAAAGATGATGAGTTAGACCCCTAGTCAGGGCACATAGGAGAAACAATCAATGAGTACACAACTAAATGAAACAACTAAGTGAATTAATGAGTTGATGCTTCTCTTTCTTTCATCAATGGAAAAATTTTTTTAAATTAAAAAAAGATATATATATATATATATAAAATGAGATATTATTTAACCATAAAAAGGAATAAAATCTTGCCATTTGCAATAGCATGGATGGACCTCAAGAGTGAAATAAGCCAGACAGAGAAAAACAAATACTATATCTCTCTATGTGGGATCTAATACAAGATACCTATACATAATATACATAGATCTAATATATATAAATTTATATATAAATATATAGATCTCTTAGATATATATTATATATGTTATATATCAATATATATATATAAATCATAGATACAGAGAACAAATTGGTAGTTGCCAGAGGTAGGCAATGCAGAGGGGAAGAAATGGATGAACTTATTAAAAAATATAAATTATAAATTGACTTTTAAAAATAAATTAGAAGAGGACAACTAATTAAACATGGAATTCTTGGCTTGGTTAATAACAGTGATATTGAATAAAAACTTAGCATTAGATAGTCTAGCAGTTTTTTTTAATACAATTTGTTAGTTTTGTGGAATTAATAAATACCAGAAACAATATCATTGATGTTAAGAGCTATTTTTCTTACAAGTCACCTAATGTCTATCAATGTCATTGGGAGAATTTGGAGCACTTCCTGTGTCAGATAGTGGCTCAGACAATGCCATCAGTCACTTTATCATACAGGGAGATCATGTCAACATTTCCTAGAAATACAGCAATGATTGAAAATTACTAAAATGACTTGATAAACAAATTATACTACAAATTATCACTTCATTATTAGTATTTAATATACAGTTTTGTTTAGCTAGAAATAAAAGTAAACTATTTTATATTTTTATTGACTGATTAATTAATATAAGACTATACTACTACTTGACATTTTAAAAATAGCCTGTGTTTGCTGGACATATGCTTTGTTTTTTTTGGTTTTTTTTTTGAAGATTCATACAATATCTAGGTTCTAGTTTCAGTTCCGCTATTTTAAATCTATTTGAGAAGAGATTTAATTTCTCTGAGATTTAACTTCTTCATCTGCTAAATCTCATCCCATTCATAATATTATTATGTTTTTTGATCATAATAGATGCTAAAACAAGCTTGAAATAGTAGTACAAAAACACAGAACACAAGTTTTTAATTAAAAAATAACAAGAATATATATAGTTTCAGATAACTGTGAAAATACCATAACCAAATATCTCAAACAGATCACAAACATAAGAAAAGTAGTTTATAAAAACAAACACTTTGGTGAACTCAATTAAAAAACAAACAGAAAGAAAACCTCAATAACTTAATGGCAAATAATTTAAAAAATGAGAGTACATGTTAATGTGTATCACTCTATGTTAGATCCAAGAAACTATACGGAAAATATTGGGGAGAGCCTCTTCCTATCCACGTGCAACTTTTCTTCATGGACTGTTTAAATGAACTCACTTTTCATCTACATACATGATCTAAACTAGACTGTGCTTTATGAAACAGTTTTCTCATGGATTTTTCCTGTCTTAGAGGTGAAGTTTGGATTATTCTTAACATTTTATTTTATTATTTCTCTTAATGGCTTATACAATGGTAAAAACAAAACAAAACAAAATCTCGAACAGTGGCACTGGCCAGGCAGCGCAGTTGGATAGAATGTCATCCTGATAGGCCAAGATTGCGGGTTCAATCCCTGATCAGCACACAGACAATAACCAACCAATGAATGCATAGATAAGTGTAACAACACATCAGTCTCTTTCTCGCTCTTAAATCAATAAATAAATCCCAAAAAACTCAAATAGTATGAAAAGGTCTATATCATGAAGATAAGATTTCTTTTTATTCCCAAACCCCAGTGATATTTTCTCGTTCTGACAATTATTCTTAGCATTTAAAACATATCATTCTAAACATATGCTCTGTATATATATCTACATTCTTTTTTTTTTTTATTAACATAGTAACATATTTGGGTCATAACAGGAAACAGGGGGCACACTCATATTTGAAAAATTAGAGGACAGTTTTTTTTTTGTTTTTTTTTACAAAGAAATTATCCTCAAATATATGGTTATGATATAGGGGCACCACAAAAAGGTTGCTCAGTGACCCAGGATGGTAGCAGTGGAACTGTTGCATCTCCCAGGCTCAAAGAAATGAGAAAGTGAGTGGTCACCTGAACGTGGAAGGGAGAAGTCACATGTGAAAGAAGCAGTGAAGCAGCTAGACCAAGGCAGGGAGGGACTGAACACTCAGACCTCACTTGCTTTTTCTCTGTCCCTATGCTGGGGTTCCTCACTGTACAAATCCATCCAGCAGCCAGAGGACCTAGGAGCCCAGTGATATATTCCATGGAGGTTGGTCTCTAAGGGCAAGGAGCAGAGTGGAGGAGAGCAGAGAGTAGATCAGGATGAGCAACTAGAAGAAATCGGCCATTTACTTGCCTGCCCCTTGTTTTTTACAGTTAACTATACATGTCGGAGATAATTCCATGTATCAGTACATATAGATCTCTCACTCTCTTTTGAAGGAGGTAATCATTGCATGAATGAAATGTAATTTCTTAATTGGTCTTTATTGCTAAACATTTAGATTGATTTCCTGTCTTTTGCGAACACAAATATGGCAACAAATATGCTTGTACATATGTCTTCATGCACATGCGTGCTATATCTGTTGTATAAATTTCTGAAGTGAAATTGCTTCCTCATTAATTTAGGAGGCCAAAGTGCATTCTGGGTATTTCCCCAAACAGGAAAAAAAAAAGAGATTGCCCTCTGCTTTCAGCACAAAGTTGACAAAAACAGTTTTGAGAACTTATTTCCCCCAAGTCAAAATTCCTTTTTGCCTAAAAATCCATATTCTTTTTAATTTCTAGAATAGTGTATAAATTAAGAACATGTACTCAGGAGCTGTGAACCTGTATTGGAATCTTGACTCTGAAGAATGAGCTTGGGCAAGTTTTGTAACATCTCTATGCTTCGGTTTCCTTTCCTTATTAGTAGCTGCTGCAAAGGGCTGTGAGGAGGCTCTACCAGTGTATAACATTAAATCAAGGCAGTGCTCCTGCCCAGGAGGTAGAGGGCGGATCAACTTGAAAGAAGAAGGTCATTGATCAGCTTGGAGTCTCACAGGTGACTTTTCTCAACCACATTGTCTTGAGTATTATAACTTTACAATAAGTCTTGAAATTAGGTGATATTAGTCCTTCAACTTTGTTCTTTTTCGAAGTTGTTTGTTTTAGCTAGGTCTTGCTTTTTTTTGCTTTTTTTCTTTTATTTATTTATTTTTATTTTTTTAGAGAGAGAGAGAAGGGAAAGAGATGAGAAGCATCAACTTGTAGTTGCATCACTTTAGTTGTTCGTTGATTGCCTCTCATACATGCCTTGATGGGAGGCTCAAGCCAAGCCAGTTACCTTGGGCTCAAGCCAGTCAACATACAATCCCATGCTCAAGCTGATGGGCCCGTGCTCAAGGCGGGGATCTAGGGGTTTTGAACTTGGGACCTCAGCATCCCAGGTCAATGCTCTATCCACTGCGTCACCACTGATCAAGCTAGCTAGGGCTTGCTTTTAAGATGTGTTAGGTGGGAATAGAACCATGCTTAGTTTACAGCTGATTATTTCCTACTAATGATGAAAAATACTTCCAAATGGTCTATAAAATGCACCATTAATTTTGCACTTTCTAATCTGGCTGCTGAATTCAGAAACTATTTCTAGCCCTGTAGGAGCACCTGGTACTGTTTCCTCTAATCATTTTGCATGATCTTTTTCCCCTAGCCTCAGCTAGTTTCTTCACACGCTTGCATTGATCAGTATTTTGCTGAATATTCAGGGAAACTTCTTGCTGATCTACTCAGTTCTCTCAGCACAGCTCTCACTTCTCTGGGACTTGGTCCAGTGAACTCTGGTTCCTTCAGTCTCCACAGACCCTCATGTTCATCTCAACTGTTGGGCTCTATCTGAGTTCAACCTCCTTGCACTATGGGCTGAAACTCTCTCAAGGCAATAAGCTGGGCAAATAGTAGGATTCATATCATTTGTTCCCCATTTCTCAGAGGTCACTGACCTTTATTGCCAGATGTAGAATGACTTAGAACAGGGGTCCCCAAACTTTTTACACAGAGGGCCAGTTCACTGTCCCTCAGACCATTGGAGGGCCGGACTATAAAAAAAACTATGGCCTGACCAGGCGGTGGTGCAGTGGATAGAGCGACGGACTGGGATGCCGAGGACCCAGGTTCGAGACCCCGAAGTTGCCAGCTTGAGCACGGGCTCATCTGGTTTGAGCAAAAGCTCACCAGCTTGGACCCAAGGTCACTGACTCAAGCAAGGGGTTACTCAGTCTGCTGAAGGCCCACGGTCAAGGCACATATGAGAAAGCAATCAATGAACAACTAAAGTGTCGCAATGCGCAACGAAAAACTAATGATTAATGCTTCTCATCTCTCTGTTCCTGTCTGTCTGTCCCTGTCTATCCCTCTCTCTGACTCTCTCTCTGTCTCTGTAAAAAAAAAAAAGCAAACAAAAAAAAAAAACTATGAACAAATCCCTATGCACACTGCACATATCTTATTTTAAAGTAAAAAAACAAAATGGGAACAAATATAATATTTAAAATAAAAAACAAGTAAATTTAAATCAACAAACTGACCAGTATTTCAATGGGAACTATGGGCCTGCTTTTGGCTAATGAGATGGTCAATGTCCGGTTCCATATTTGTCACTGCTAGCCGTAACAAGTGATATGACGTGCTTCCAGAGCAGTGACGCATGCCTTCCGCGTCACAGGAAGTAGTACTGTACATGAGCGACGCCGCACTTTGTGGTGCCACCGCATACAGTACTCCAGGAGCACAGGATGCATCCACCAATGAAAGAGGTGCTCCTTCCAAAAGTGCAGTGGGGGCCGGATAAATGGCGTCAGGGGGCCGCATGCGGCCCGTGGGCCGTAGTTTGGGGACCCCTGACTTAGAAACTATTGTTTCTTTTTCTTTCTTTTCTTTGTCTCTCTCTCTTTTTTTTTTTTTAATGAGAGGAGGGGAGATAGTGAGGCAGACTTCTGCATACACCCCAACCGATATCTACCTGGCAACCTCATCTGGGGCCAATGATTGAGTACCAAGCTATATTTAGCACCTGAGGTTGACATGCTCAGACCAACTGAGCTGTACTCAGCCCCTGGGGCCATGCTTGAACCAATCAAACCACTGGCTGCAGGAGGGGAAGAGGGAGAGAAGGCAGTAACGGAGAGGTGTAGAAGCAGATGGTCACTTGTCTTGCTGCCCTGACCTCCAGGAAGTCCATATGCCAGCAAATGCTCTATCCACTGAGCCACTGGCCAGCGCATTTTCTTTTCTTTTTTCGTTTCTTTCTTTCTTCCTTTTCTCCTTCTTTCTTTTTTTTTTAAATTTTTGCTTATTTGTTTTGTTGTTTCATTCAGGAGGAAAAAGCCAAACTCTCCCTGTTCACCTTGGTTAGAAACAAAAATTAGTTACCCTGCTTTTTAATGATTCTTTTTATCTGTTTTTCACCCTTCCAATGGATTGAGTCTTTATTCAATTTCTTCGCTCTACTGATTGAAAAGTAACAGGTTCAATTCTAGTTTTTTTGGTGTTTACCTTTAAACCTTTAACATGCAGACATAAATTAACTTGTTCTAACACTAATCAACATCTTTATTTTCACCTTTGAGATTTAATAAAAGTTTAATTCTTCCTATTTTACCAGAGTTATTGTGGTCTAGAATTGTAGTTCTACCATTTTTTATTATTCCCCCAACTTAATCATCATTATTATCATTATATCTGGTTGGTGCTTATTTAGAATTTCCCACATATTGATTATTCTTTTTTGCTCATTATTTTCCTTACACTTCACTCATTCCTTCTCTGTTGAACTTCCAGTGGCATTGTGCTAATAATAAATTGTTTTATTTTTCTAAAATTTTCTTTATTGAATATTTAGCTGGCTACAGATTGTTATGTGGATAGTTTTTTACTCTCGGGACTTTAAAGACATTTTGCCATTATCCTCTAATTTTTACTGTTATTATTGAGAAGTACTCTATTAGTCTAATAGGTATTGCCATGAAGATGTTATGGCTCTTTCCTTGTTTTCTGTTTTTTGTTTTTAAATAACTTCTCTGACTTAGTATTCTGCAATCCACTACAATATGTCTAGGTGCAATTATGTTGGTTTATTTTGCAGGATTAATTGTGATTCCTGAATTTAATTCTTCAATTCTGGAATATTCTCTTGATACTATCATTTCAAATATTGTTCCTTTCATATATTTTCTATTTGTCCTATTTAGCAAGTTTCAGAAATTTTAATTTTATCCTTCATGTCTCTCTTTTTTTTTAATTAATTTTACTAGGGTGACATCAATAAATCAGGGTACATATGTTCAAAGAAAACATGTCCAGGATATCTTGTCAATCAATTATGTTGCATACCCATCACCCAAAATCAGATTGTCCTCCATCACCTTCTATCTAGTTTTCTTTGTGCCCCTCCCCCTCCCCATTTTCCTCCCCCCCCCCCCCCCCCGTAACCACCACACTCTTATCAATGTCTCTTAGTCTCGTTTTTATGTCCCACTTACGTATGGAATAATGCAGTTCTTGTTTTTTTCTGATTTACTTATTTCACTTCGTATAATGTTATCAAGATCCCACCATTTTGCTGTAAATGATCCGATGTCATCATTTCTTATGGCTGAGTAGTATTCCATAGTGTATATGTGCCACATCTTCTTTACCCAGTTTTCTATTGAAGGGCTTTTTGTTGTTTCCATGTCTTGACCACTGTGAACAATGCTGCAATGAACATGGGGCTGCATGTGTCTTTACGTATCAATGTTTCTGAGTTTTTGGGATATATACCCAGTAGAGGGATTGCTGGGTCATAAGGTAGTTCTATTTTCAGTTTTTTGAGGAACCACCATACTTTCTTCCATAATGGTTGTACTACTTTACATTCCCACCAACAGTGAATGAGGGTTCCTTTTTCTCCACAGCCTCTCCAACATTTGCTATTACCTGTCTTGTTAATAATAGCTAATCTAACAGGTGTGAGGTGGTATCTCATTGCAGTTTTGATTTGTATTTCTCTAATAACTAATGAAGATCAGCATCTTTTCATATATCTGTTGGCCATTTGTACTTCTTCCTGGGAGAAGTGTCTGTTCATGTCCTCTTCCCATTTTTTTATTGGATTGTTTGTTTGCTTGTTGTTGAGTTTTATGAGTTCTTTGTATATTTTGGATATTAGGCCCTTATCTGAGCTGTTCTTTGAAAATATCATTTCCCATTTAGTTGGCTGTCTGTTTATTTTGTTGTCAGTTTCTCTTGCTGAGCAAAAACTTCTTAGTCTGATGTAGTCTTATTCATTTATTTTTGCCTTCACTTCCCTTGCCTTTGGAGTCAAATTCATAAAATGCTCTTTAAAACCCAGGTCCATGAGTTTAGAACCTATGTCTTCTTCTATGTACTTTATTGTTTCAGGTTTTATATTTAGGTCTTTGATCCATTTTGAATTAATTTTAGTACAAGGGGACAAACTGTAGTCGAGTTTCATTCTTTTGCATGTGGCTTTCCAGTTTTCCCAGCACCATTTGTTGAAGAGGCTTTCTTTTCTCCATGTGTGTTGTTGGCCCCTTTATCAAAAATTATTTGACCATATATATGTGGTTTTATTTCTGGATTTTCTATTCTGTTCCATTGGTCTGAGTGTTTATTTTTCTGCCAATACCATGCTGTTTTGATTGTCATGGCCCTATAATATAGTTTGAAGTCAGGTATTGTAATGCCCCCAGCTTTGTTCTTTTTCTTTAGGATTGCTTTGGCTATTCGGGGTTTTTTATAGTTCTATATAAATCTAATGATTTTTTGTTCCATTTCTTTAAAAAATGTCATTGGAATTTTGATAGGAATTGCATTAAATTTGTATATTGCTTTGGGTAATATGGCCATCTTGATTATATTTATTCTTCCTATCCAAGAACAAGGAATATTCTTCCATCTCATTGTATCTTTTTCGATTTCCCTTAACAATGGTTTGTAGTTTTCATTATATAAGTCCTTTACATTCTTTGTTATGTTTATTCTTAGGTATTTTTTGTTGTTGTTGCAATCGTGAAGGGGATTAATTTTTTGAGTTCATTCTCAAATGTTTCATTGTTGGTATATAGAAAGGCTATGGACTTTTGTATATTAATTTTGTATCCTGTGACCTTACTGTATTGGCTTATTGTTTCTAGTAGTCTTTTTGTAGATTCTTTGGGGTTTTTGATGTATAGGATCATATCATCTGCAAAAAGTGAAACCTTAACTTCTTCTTTTTCGATATGGATGCCTTTTATTTCTTTGTCTTGTCTGATTGCTCTGGCTAGAACCTCTAGCACCACATTAAATAAGAGTGGAGAGAGTGGACAACCCTGTCTTGTTCCTGATTTAAGGGGGAAAGCCTTCAGTTTTGTGCCATTTAATATGATGTTAGCTGATGGTTTATCATATATGGCCTTTATCATGTTGAGATATTTTCCTTCTATACCCATTTTGTTGAGAGTCTTAAACATAAAATTGTGTTGTATTTTATCGAATGCCTTTTCTGCATCTATTGATAAGATCACCTTCATGTTTCTTAATGTCTCTTTTGTATATTTTATCTCCTTATTTCTCTTCCTTTTATTTTAAGTAATTCCTTTAGTTCTATTTTCTATTTCTTCACATCTGCTTGGTGCCTCTTGAACATTCTTTTAATTCATTTTTATATTTTAAATATGTATTTTAAAGTTTCTCTGTGATCGTTTTTTTAGTGAAGATTTTAGGACCTAATTCTGTTGTCTGACTGCTAACTCTATCAATCACAGCGGGTTGCTTCTTTCTGTATTTTGTGGATTGTAACCTTATAGCATGTCTATTTGTGGAAACTCTGCATCTTGGATGAAAGGTATGTTTCTTCAGAGTGGTTTTGAATTTGTTTTGCTCTGATGTTACCCATACAGAACAACTTTTCATACTACCTTCTTGATGAGATGCCTAGATCATGCACTATAAACCTTTGTGTATGCATAATATATAGGGTGTATATTATATATATTGTAAATATAAATAAATATAAACAAAATTGAGCCTTTGTTAGGGTAGAATTATATATACAGATTTTTGAGGAATAGCCTTCTTTTTCCCCATCAACTTTATTTTTCTAACTGTATCTGTATATTCTTAGCCAATACCATGCTGTTTTAACAATTGCCACTTTATATTTTGTTATGGCCTAGAATTAAGAAATATCTCTTATTTATAATCCCTTATTAATTTTACCCTATAGCCCATGCTTATTGGTTGAAAAAATTACTTTTCATTTTGCTACCAATTGATAAGCTTTCTAGGTCTATCTTTTCACAAACTACTTAGTCCTTCAGAAGGTAGAGATATTATGAACTCAGTCATGTATTTCAGAATATGTATGTAATCTTTATAAGCGGGAGTATATTAATTAGCTACTATTACATTGAAACAAAAAAAAATTGACAATAAGCTTTTTCTTCTGCCTCCCATGTCTGTAGACTTTCTGGACCAGCTCTGATCTTTGGGCTCTTGGAGCATGAACTCATGGCTCTGTAATTGCACAAGAGGTTGTTATAATATCACATTTCTTCAGTGAACAATGAGGTGTGTATTCCATTTATTTAATTCATCTTTAATATTTTTGCACAAAATTGCCTTTTTGGAGGTCACATACCTCTTTGATAATATTCTATTCCCCATTTTTTGTCATCATGTCCATAAAATGTATATCATTAAAAATCCCATGGAAAATATTTAAAATCAATATGAGTAACAGCATAAAGTTTACTACTATCATTAGAGTAGAAGTGTTGCTCTCAAACTTTGATATATACCAGAATTATTAGAGAAGATTGTTAATGATAGTTATCTCTAAGCCTTATTGCAGATCTACTGAATCAGAATCTTCAGAAATGGGGCACAAGAATCTGCATTTTAAAAAAACTTTATTAATTTTTTTTTTTTTCTTTTCCATTTTTCTGAAGCTGGAAACAGGGAGAGACAGTCAGACAGACTCCCGCATGCGCCCGACAGGGATCCACCCTGCACGCCCACCAGGGGGCGACGCTCTGCCCACCAGGGGGCGATGCTCTGCCCATCCTGGGTGTCGCCATGTTGCGACCAGAGCCACTCTAGCGCCTGAGGCAGAGGCCACAGAGCCATCCCCAGCGCCCGGGCCATCTTTGCTCCAATGGAGCCTTGGCTGCGGGAGGGGAAGAGAGAGACAGAGAGGAAAGCGCGGCGGAGGGATGGAGAAGCAAATGGGCGCTTCTCCTGTGTGCCCTGGTCGGGAATCAAACCCGGGTCCTCCGCACGCTAGGCCGACGCTCTACCGCTGAGCCAACCGGCCAGGGCTATTAATTTTAGAGAGAGTAGAGAGAGCGTGGGGAGAAGCAGAAAGCATCAACTTGCAGTTGCTTCACGGATGTGCCTTGACCAAGCAAGCCTGGGGTTTTGAACTGGTGACCTCAGCATTCCAGATCAACACTGTATCTACTGTGCCACCACAGGTCAAGCAAGAATCTATATTTTTTAACAGGTCTCCCTGGATGATGCTGCTAGAGGTGAATATTTAAGAACCAATGAAATGGATTGATCTTGGCCAATATTTGTATGTATTATCATAAATGTTTGATGTTTCTAATATACTATTCTATTCTATTTTACTTTAAACAATGTTTTCTCCCAAGATTTATCAGGAGGATTGCTGAGTAATAAGCTTTGAATAGAGTGCTTACAATTTGGATTTAAAACAAAAATAATGAAGCTTTTTTCCAGCTGATGACTTTTAAAATGGTTCAGAAAATGGAGTTTAGATACAATTACTTCCTCAGGGCATCTGGATAGATTCGATCAAATTATTATTCAGTATCATGAATCAGTCTGGTTAGTGACTAACCACTTTTTTTAATTGAATTCTTGAATTTCACTAGGGCCCATCTAGCCTTGTGTCCAACCATAACAAGGGTGGTTAATTTACCAATAATACTAGAGAGTTCTTTCTATCTTTTTTTGACAAATTACATCAGTGTTTATTATTCTTTTTTATCAAAACAATGCTTTGATAATCAATACTTATATGCCTATAAAATTCTTGACTTTTTTCCCTCTACTTGCTAAATTGCAAGTTTACTGATGTACTTTGTGTTATTTTTTAAGGAAAGGTGCTCTAAGCAGGTGAAATTCTTTTTTGCAAATCCTGGCTGACATTTGCCATTTAGTCTGAGATTTTTAGATTTATTCTATATCATTTTCTATTTTGTTAATTGATTTGAAGTTACTTAAAATTTCTTTAAAGTCTGAGATTCAGCACCAGGCTTTGGAACAAAAAACTCAGAACATTTCTGTTGTTTACTTTGTTCATTCATATGTGTACATTTACCTATGTGGACTTCATAGTTAAAAAAATTAAGAGGGTTGAGTTGAGGGGAGGGCATTAAGAATGTATTCTCTCTGTTCCTTTCCTAAGAAGATGGTTCCGATTAAGTATGATAGAAACAATGTGTAGGACACATGCCTTTATTGCAACAAATCATGTTCCACTAATAGGATTAGTAGGTTCCAGTGATGAAAACAGCAGGTTTCTCTTGGACATTGTCTGGTCTAACTTCCATGAATGTTTATGACCCTTTATTGAACTATTTTAACTCATGCAGATAAAGTAAGAAGAGCCATCTCAGTAGTGAATTTTACATGATTTAATCACATAGGCATTTGTAATTATTTTTATACCCAGCTATTTATAACTGAGTATTAATAACTTTTATAATATACATTCAATCATGAATATACATTTTTAGCTCTTGAAATGGTACCCCTTAACAAATTAATTTTGGGTTATCTATTAGATAACTTTCTATAAAATTGACTTATTTCTATTTTCTCAATATTCATCTATGGAAAAATATAATCAGAGTCATTTCTGCTCTTACTAAGGATTATTGCCTCCCAGGGTAGCCAGTAACCATTACTTGGAGTAAGAGAAAAGGGAGTAAGAAAACAAAATATCTAGATTCATCTTGACATCTGGCTTTTATGCATAAGAACATTATCTGATTCTTTATATGCAAGTTCTGAAGTTATCAGGCAGTTTAAAGGAAAGTGGTGTTAGCTAGAAATATCCATTACTGAACTAACATTTATACAAATAGTTCATATCAACTAACTTTACTGGTTTAGCAGAAAATTTTTATGGGCCCATCACATCAACACCCTAGTCAGTCTCTCACTCTCAAATACTATAAAAATCCTATAACAATATGACACAATATAATGCAAATGAATTGCAAAGAAGTATTACTGATATTTTAAAAGATGTAGAACTTTATGAAATCAATAAATGTAATGTTGATGAACTGTATAAATCACATTCTAAGCCACTATTTGGCTTGTAAAGATCTGGTAGAGTTCATTTAACAACTACAGAAGAGAAAACAAGGAAAAAGATACAAAACAGAGAATGTGAATATAAAGGATTTAGTGAGACCTTTGGAAAAACCAATTTAAAAAAACCACAAATATTTTCCAAGAGACAATATTGTGCTCCCAAAGTGAAATGTGAAATGATGGCTGTATTACGTTGTCTTCCAGTGCTGTTGGGAAAATTACAACAACCACCAAAATCAGTACTTAATTCACTTCTCTTGAATCTAAGAAGTACTGCATTTAATGATAAAATATATCATTACCTATAAAATAAAACACAACTTTTGTCATTTTAACTTTCATTAAAAACTAGTTCTAAGCAAAATTTTTGAACTATTTACTATCAAATTATGTTTCCATTTTAAACAGATTTTGTTGGGGGATGCCTTTTGCTCTTACCAGATAACTCAGGGCATGCAGACTTCCTGTGCAATGAAATGATCCACTGTCATCTTCTCCACTCTCTGCTTTGTCTTTCTTTTGGTTCCAGGCTTTCTCTACTTCTGGGCTTGTTTTGCTTTAATTTTCTTCCTTTCTCTTCATTATCCCCTCTTTTTGGGTAAGGCTCCAGTGCCTAGAAACTCAGATGGGTATGTGCAGTCAGTCCCCTGAGATGCTCATGACCTGTACACTTCTGTGTAATCTTATTATGAAACATAGACAAATGCATTAATATATCTATATTGTTTCCCTTGTTTCTAAGAGTTTCAAACAAGAAATTGTAGCCTAGAAAGTCTACATATTTTATGTTATTTATTTTTAATTGACTTTGAGAGAGAGAAGAGAGTGAGAAGCAGCAACTCATAGTTGCTTCTTTTTAGTTGTTTATTTATTGATTTTTGCATGTGCCTGAATTGGAAAACTCAAGCTGAGCCAGTGACCCCTTGCTCAAGTCAGTGACCTTGGGCTTCAAGGTAGTGACCTTTGAGCTTAAGCCAGCAACCTTGGGATCATGTAGGTGATTCCTGAACTCGAGCTAGTGAACCTGTGCTCAAGCTGATGAGCCTGCACTCAAGGCAGTGACCTTGGGCTTTCAAATTTGTGACCTCAGTGCTCCAGGTCAACACTCTATCTATTGTCAACTCTCATCACTGGTCAGAGAAAGCTACTTATTTTAAATTAACCATCTTAAGAACAAGAAAAATTGGCTCTGGGTGGTGGCTCAGTGGATAGAGCATCAACTGGTGTATGGACATCCTGTGCTAGATTCCCGGTCCAGGCACACAGAAGAAGCAACAATCTGCTTCTCCTCCCCTTCCTCTTCCCCTTCTCTCCCTCTTCTCTTCCCACAGCCAGTGGCTCTATTGGTTTGAGCGTGGCCTGAGCACTGAGGATAGCTCAGTTTGATCAGAGGCGCTAAAAATAGCTTGGCTCCAGATAGGGGTTGCCAGGTGGATCCCAGTTGGGGTGCATGTGGGAGTCTGCCTCACTATCTCCCCTTCTCTCACTAAGAAAGAAAGAAAGAAAGAAAGAAAGAAAGAAAGAAAGAAAGAAAGAAAGAAAGAAAGAAAGAAAGAAAGAAAGAAAGAAGAAAGAGAAAGAAAGAAAAAGAGAGAGAGAGAAAGGAAAGAAGGAAGAGTAAGGAAAGGAAAGGAAAACAGAAAAATTGCCAAGTAACAATTAGCTAACCTCCCTTTGAAAAGAAGAATGAAGGCAACAAGTTACAGGAATGAGGAAGGAAAGTGCTCTCTGAGAAGGGGTTTGATACTTTAAGGAGAATATCACCTAATCTTGATAATTTGAGAATTGACCTAGAATTTTACAGATGGCAAATAAATGCTCAATAAATATTTACAGGTCAGCTTGAGGTGCCAGTGTCAGGACCTAATGTTTCATTGTGGTGTCACTTCACCTCTAGAACCTAGTCAGTAAAGAACTTGGCGTACAGGCCACACCCTTTGTAGATTGGTGCTCAGGTTACTTACTATATAGATTAGTGTTTCTAAACTACATTTCACAACCATCGGGAGCTTTAAATTCTGATGCCTAGGCCACACCTCTTACCAAACCTCCAGGGTGGGAACTAGAGTTAGTATTTATAAATTTTTCTTGGTGGTTCTAGTGTATAGCCAAACTTGAAAACCATTATCTTAGATATTGTTACCACTGTGTCCTTTCCTTGAGAGGGATTCTTCATAGTTCTGAGGTCTCAAATAGTCCTTTTAACTTTCTCCAGTAGACACCTCTACAGGTGACTCAAAGTCGTTCTGGAATATGGTGAGGCAGAGTCCCCAGCTGGGATCCTGCAATTCATAGAATTGAGGGCTGGGGTCAAGTGAAGGCTCTTACCAAGGGAAAGCTTTTTTCACATATGTGGTTCTTAGGCGGACCTGCCACAACTGCTCTTTTACCTTCTAGCACCTGATGCTCTTTTAACCCAACAGCCACTGTTTTCAAAGGTCTGTGCCTTGGAGGTTGACTGAAGAAGTCACGCCTCCGACGGCTGTCTTCTTTCTCCTGGGGTCTGCTTCTAGGTTGTTGTCAGCCTCACTTGTTGAGATGTGAAGGATGAAACACATCTCTGGTTTTCTTCCCTATAATCTCCACTTTTTAGGTGGTAAGCAGCACATAATATACTAAAAGGGCAATTTTGAGTCTCTACATTAGAATCAAATTACCTGTACTGGTGGCTGCTGCAGAAAATTAAAAGAACTATTTGCAACCTCAGAACCACATAGAATCCACCTTAAAGAAAGTATACAGCACGCCCCCCCCCCCCCCACAACTATGGTCAAGTATGAACTTGGGAAACAAGTTCAGCAGACAAAATTTCTGCTCTGGCAATAAGCCTACATTTTAAACTGTGCACATTGCGAAAAAACACGCACTAGGATGTAATGTAAACATTGACTTACAAGCTTTGGTGTGCTCCATGTTTGTGTTGTTTAAGTAGCCTGTTGAAACTGAAGGGGAGAGAGATTCATCATCTTATACAGTCAGGCAATGTCCTGTGGAGGAGGAGGGCTTTCAGGAGCTCTTGGAGTGGGGGAGCAGCCTGTATTTGGTCTCAGTAAGCAGTGAAATGAAACAAGAGAATAATAACATTTGGAGAAAAGAGATTAATTTACCCAGGAAAACTAAGCTACTGTATTAAATGCCGGTATAGAGGTGTAAACTATGTTTTATGCCACTACTAGGCAAAAGATAGCTGCAAACTCTTCTCTGTATATTCATTTAAAATAATACTTTTTATTTCTTCTCATATATTTATTATATATTGTATGTCTCTCTTCTCTAGACCATGAGCTCTTTGAAAATAATGTCTTATTATTTTTATGTTACATACATTGCACATAGTAGTCATTTAATGTGTGTGTGTGTAAAATGGGGAATCTGTAGAACTTGGTGTCAGAGGACAAATAATACTGACTCTCTGGAGAAGATCTAGAAAATATTCTGCAATTCTTCCTTGGAAAGCAATTTAGCCTAGTAATGATAAAAAAATGTGTATTAAATATAAATACTGTGCTTATATAACCATAGATGAAAATAACACTGGGGAACAATTTTTTTTTTATTTTCTGTTGCATGAGGTTTTAGAACTGTTTCTATATATTTCTGCATTGCTGATTCCAAATCTGAAATCCATTTTTTTAGTGCATGCTCTAGTTTTTACGCAATTTTAATTTCTTTTTGTTACAGTTAATGGCATGCATTCGTTTTTAAATTAGAGTTAAAGGGCAACGACTCTTGTATTGAACATAACCACAAAGCAATTAATGTTTTACAAACATCACTTTTACATAATTGTTTTTAAATGTAAAAAATGATTATCTGATAAAAACACCCTCTTATTTTGTTTTAGGATTGAATCATGGCTTCTTTGAGTAGGCGTAAATGTAAGAATAGTCCTGACACCTTCCATTATATATGTGGCTGTTACATACTTCAACGTCAAAGGCGCAATATTTCATCATTTGTGATACATGCATATATTGCCTATTTTCAGTGGTTCCAATTGGTTATTCAACTCATCCGTGAGAAGATTATAATGACATAAAAATTGTCCTCGACTTTCTGAAGCATGAGGAGCATAACTGGATCATTTGTGTGGATCTTAAAATGGTAAATTTTCTACTAGGACAACAGAGAGGTTTCACGAAGTATCCTTGCTTTCTGTGTTTGTGGACAACTGAGCTCGGGAGAACACTGGACACAGAAGGAGTGGCCGAAATGTGAAGCTCTGGAAGTAGGGATGCAAAATATTGTGAATGAACCTGTAGTTAATTGAGACAGAATCATTTTCCCCCTGCTTCACATCAAACTTGGCTTAATGAAGCAGTTTGTTCAGGCTTTGAATAGAGAAAGTGAATGCAGATTCATATTATTTCTGCTTTTCCTGCCTTGTCTTTCAAGAAGATAAAAGCAGGTGTATTCGATGAACCTAAAATTCGAACCCTCATACGTGATGAAGAATTTTCCAGGAAGATGAATAAGGAGGAGAAAGCAGCATGGCAGTCTTTTGTGACAGTTACAAAGAACTTCCTTGGCAACAAAAAAGCAGAAAACTATGAACTTCTGGTTCAAAGGATGTTGTTAGCTTTCCACAACATTGGATGTAACATTAGCATTAAGATTCACTTCCTGAGCAGTCACCTTGATAAGTTTTCCAAAAATCTTGGAGCTGTTAGTGATGAGCAGACTACTGCTGGAGCATCAAAAGAGATTGTCCTCAACAAATACACAAATGCAAGAGCTACAATCACAAATTTTTGCCTGAATAGAATTTAAATAAGTTTTGCACAAATTTTATGATTAAAATAAATCTTTTAATATGTTCTATTTCAAAATTGTAGACAAATTCTGATACAATCAGAATAAATTATCTTTTAGTGTATTAGTGTATTTACTGCATTATATAAATTATTATATTTTCACAAAGATGATGTCCAAGAAGACATTCTACTTCATTATGTTAAAATAAATGTTGAAAATTTTACAATAAGATGAAAACCTAAAATCTTGAATTGCAAAAAACTGTAGCTTACAGAGAAAAACGAATGTCAGATTTGAGATCAGCACACTCAAATTAGGTAAGAACAATGTTTTTGTGGATGCAACAAAAATTTTGTTCCCCAGTGTAATCAGAGAAGATGCCTTGTGATTTTGATATGATTTGTTTTCTTGAATAAAAATTTTTCTTTGAATTGAAAAAAATATATTTTTGACATTATAATAAACAAAGCTAACACATACTGGGTGCAAATAATATCTACTGCTCACAAAAATTAGGGGATATTTCAAAATGAATATGAAGTGATTAAAAAAAAGAAGTATGGCCCTGGCCGGTTGGCTCAGTGGTAGAGCGTCAGCCTGGCATGCGGGGGACCTGGGTTCGATTCCCGGCCAGGGCACATAGGAGAAGCGCCCATTTGCTTCTCCACTCCCCCTCCTTCCTCTCTGTCTCTCTCTTCCCCTCCCGCAGCCAAGGCTCCATTGGAGCAAAGATGGCCCGGGCGCTGGGGATGGCTCCTTGGCTGCTGCCCCAGGCGCTAGAGTGGCTCTGGTTGAGGCAGAGCAACGCCCCGGAGGGGCAGAGCATTGCCCCCTGGTGGGCAGAGCGTCGCCCCTGGTGGGCGTGCCAGGTGGATCCCGGTTGGGCGCATGCGGGAGTCTGTCTGACTGTCTCTCCCCGTTTCCAGCTTCAGAAAAATACAAAAAAAAAAAATATATATTTTTTTTCAGTTAAGATCAGAAAAGCAAATGACAAATCAAAGAAAGTTGTTCAATTATGCAAATGAGATTCAAAACCAACTTTTATTTTATTGGTGAAAATGCACTATACAAAAGGCTGAAAGTACTGGCGTATCTGCACGTTCCCTGATTCCCTAATTTTTGTGACCAGTGTATAAAATAATTTATTTCTTGGGACAAGTCTGTGTGGTAGATCAGCAATTACATTCACTTCTCAGATGAGGTGTTGAGAAGTTGTGCAACTTGTCCAAGGTCACAAAGTTAGTAAATTGCCAAGCCAGAATTTTAGTTTAGATAGTCTGGCTCTGGATTCCATGTGCATTAAATTGACTTTATTTTGTGTGATTCCATTTGGTATAATTGCTGAAATTGCTTATTTTACTTTCTTGCAATTAAAATCTTGTGGATGAAGTCACTTAATTTTATTAGGTTCATTTGAGATGAATGGTAATTATTAATGCTATATAGTGGTGTTTATTCTTCTGATATGATATAATAAGTGGAGAATTTCTGATAGGACAATGGAGTATTAATTGATTTATTTTCCTGAAGTGAAAATTAGGTTTAGTTATTTAATAAATATTCTTACTTTGATAAAGATGGGAGAACTTACAACTATTAGGTAATTCCAACTCATTTATTTTCTACAATTGCTAAGCCAAACTTATTTGGAAATTTTAAAGTGAGAAAATGTTATACAAGTAATAGAGAAGACTATAATAGCTTGAAGAAATTTAGAAGTTGTATACATTGTAGACCCTTCTGGAAGGTATCTTACAATGTAAAGCAAGTGAGATTAGACTTTACTATAATTGGTGTAATTAGCTCCTCAAAAATTTGTTGTATATTACAGTTAGAATTGAAAGTAATATCCTAGAAAGTCCGAATTTAAAGATCTACAGCACCTAGTACAGTATCTGGTAGTAGGCACACAATAAATATTTGTTGAATGGATATGACAGAATGAATTCAAATCACTGCCACAAAATAGAAGAAAACAAGTGCAGAATTCTCTTTTTCTGAAGAATTTTTAAGTTTTTATATTTTTCCACACAAAATGTATGTTGCTATCATCACAAATGGATAAATATTAAATGAACTGGTCAGATTCAGCTATCCAACATTTCAGATAAATGATTTTCTTGAAAAAAGACAGGCTTCCTCAAGCCACATATTTAACTCCCATTCTGAGATTCCATTTCTAGTGTGAGTGTGGTTTGTCTTTTCCTGGCAATCACGTTTTTATTTATTTATTTTTCATTTGAACCTCTTTCTTTAATTGTTTAAAATATATATATTGTCTACTTCCAAATTCATTTAAGAGCTCATATAACTTGTTGCATTTTATCAAATTCATTTATGAGTTTCTTTCCTTTTTAATTATGTACCTTTTAGAAAAAAAGTAAGTAATTCTACCAAAAATCTTATCTCTCCCCTCTTTTCTAGATGGTCAATGTGCAGGACTTTCAGGATTTCATTAGTCCAGAAGGTGACTCCACCCAGGCTCATGTGGCCAATATGGAAATATACTCAGACGCTCGCAAACACCCAGCCTCTTTCTAGTTCAGCATTTTTGCTTTTCCATGTGTTTTGAATCTGTGCTACCTTCCTGCTCTTTTCTACTCAATCTTATATTGGAGAACTGGCTCAAGAGAAAACAAAACAAAATAAACAAAAAACCAAGTTGGGTGCCAGGCATCCCTGTCAGCATCTCTGAGCCATGAATGGCACAAGGGAAACTGGAGGTGACAATTTGTGCTCCAATTTCTGCCCTGTCATGATGCAGATCATGTTTGCCTGGTGAGTTGCTGGTAAATCTCAGATGAAAGTTATTGTAAATAATGGCCACATGACTGTACTATTTTAACCCAAACCCCTGTTGAATTAGAAGCAAAATCCAAGGAGGGGAGTAATGACTTTATCTCAAAAGGGGACCTCAGGTTGAATGGCTACATTTCCAAGCCTAAAATGAAGGCCACTTCAGAGCCTGTCTTTGCCTGAGCTTTTGGTTGGGGCAAAGAGTGCCCTGGAGTTGTAATTTTCAGTCTACACTTCAAAGGTAATGTCTAGAAATCAATTTTCTGCTTCTCCTCTTGTTTAGTCAAGGGGAGAAATTTGCTACTTTTTATAAAGGCTTGAGGGCCTGACACCACTTCAAGAAAGCTCTCCAGGATCACAGGTTAAGGTATCTTCTGCGTCAGCTTGACCTCCCCACACTGCAGAAAGCTTCAACCTTGACCTACAGGGAATTTCCTTTCTAGAGGAGAGCAAGGAAATTCTGTTTCCACATTAACAGAAGGAGGTCTCCCTCTGTCACTGTCTGCCGCTGGGGGCTCTGTGGGCTCTGGGAGCCCAATTACGTGGGGAGGCATGAGAAAAGGAGCCAGTGTTCAAAGTGGCGTGCAGAAGACACGACAAAGATCTTGTCAACAAATAAGGTAACATGCTGGCGTGTTGGCATATGCATTTGTGGTTTGGAAGATTACCTCTCAAAGTGGACTTATTGTGCAGTTGGAAATGAGCTGAGACACCCATTTCTATACTTTCCCTGCTTGGATGGTTGAGATGCCATCGGCACAGGCAGCAGAGAAAATAACAGCAGGGTTAACTGTTCATGCAAGTGTAATAATAGTCTTTAACAAAAGAAGAGTAATTACCTTTGTCTAGTTCTCCCTACTGTAAAATGTAATAAGATAGAGACCAGTGTCTACTGTGATCTGCACCCTGCTTCTCTTCTGAAATACACGCCAATGACTCTGAAACACCCTTTGATCACAAGCTAAATTCACATCTTAATTTTGAAAAATCCATTACTGCAGGTTTGATTCCCCGAATGCATTTGACAGCTCTCAGGCCAGTGTTATTAGGCGAGAAATCTCAAAGGCATGGGAGATTTACAGCCTGGGAGCTCATAGAGCATGAGTGGGTGCAGTCCTATCCCCCATCGATTCTCCAGCATCACGATGACAGGAGCTATCTGTGTGGCAGGAAGAAGAGCCTGAGAGGGGTGGCTTCATTTGGAAATAGAAGCCCCTGTTAGCAGCCAGAAGCAGTGGTGCTGAAAAACAATCGCTGGTGTCAAGAACTTTCTTAGCTAAGCAGTGCAGCTGGTGACAATAAATAGCATTCTAATAAAGGAGGATGTTCAATTCATGACATAAGTGCATACTGTTTCAACTACCAAACATCATTTATGAGGCTACACATGTCTGAAATGGATTTCCCCCTATACATGTATACATAAAAAAAGTGAAGATTTTAATAGGAAGAAAGGATCTGTATCTTAAATCAAATTAAAATGAGAAGATCAATGAGAAGTGCAGTGTTTTTTAAGTACACCATGATACAGAACATTTTCAAGATGCTCTGGGTGTCACACTGTACAATTACTTATGCTGTTTTCTGTGATAGTGAAGGATGTATTTATGACAAGAGGTCTGATAACATTCCACCTCTTCCTAGGAGCTGCAAAAAGGCAAATGCTTACGTTGGCCTATCTTAGACCTTACCTTCAAGATATGAACACATGTCCTTACATAAGCCATTAATGAAATCCAGTCAATTTCACATAATCCTTAAAATGGTCCTAAAGGGACTGTTGAAAATGATGAACCAGGAAAGCTACGTGTATTATTACTAAGGCTTAAACAACGGAGTTCATCTGACCTCTTAACTCATTGACTCTGCATGAGTAAATAAGTTATTAGTTTTGACATAACCAGTGGTTTATTTTATCATCTACTGCTGTTCTTTGTTACACATTCTATTCATACCACATGTTATTGCTCTTTATAATTATTGTGAAACACAGCAATTGCACAGTCTGTATCATATCCCACTGGGATAAACATTGTGGATGAGAGACCAGAAGAACTTGCCTTTGACTTAAAGTTTCTTCCTACTGCTTTCTTCACACGAGAAAGATTTTTTTTTTTTTACTGATGCCATTTACAAAACTAACTGTATGTTTTAATGACTATGGAGCCACTTTGAATAGCATTTTATCCAGAAACTCCAAATGCCAATTTGTTTTCTACCATGAGGTGTGTGTTCAAGCTTATGAAATGAATAGCTGGTTAATCTTCTAAGCAATTACTTAAGATAAAAATCTGCTGAACCAGAAAGCAAAACACACCATTCACACAGCTGTTCTTCGAAATCCATTTTACCTAACTGGGCCTGTTTAACTGTTTATTAATATATTTTTGCTTTATAAAGAAAGGGTATGGTAAGCTCAGATGTCAATGAACACCAACATTTTCGTTTCCATTTTGTTGACTTGGAAATTTATGACTTAGTAATAGAGAAGCTGAATTTTGGATGGAACATTGAAAGTTAGCAGTGTTTTAGCATAAAGACATGCTGCTAAATGGATATTATTTTTGTGTGTTTTCATTGTAAGTACAAACACTGTAAATAAAGGCATGCATATTTCAAAGCATTATCGTTATGGAGTCAGGAATCACTATAGAATAAGTGAAAGTTTTGACATGTTCTAACTGGTAAAGAGAAAAACACTTAGATAGTCAAAAGGTATAGAGCTACTAGAAGGGTCTGCTTGACAGTGTACCCTGAACTGCTAAGAACCAGATGGCTTCAGAGACATTATATATGAAACTGATAATGATTTGAATTCAGTGGTTTCTGGAATATTCTAGGCAGATGCCATCAGGATGTGCTTAAAAAGTTAAACAGTAGTAATGAATTCTCTTAAATGTCTCTTAAAACACATATGGTTTCTTCAAGTCCATTCTTTGATTTTGTGTGTAAGTCAAAACAGGGGGATGGAGTTTGTCAAGACTTCAAATCACTTGCACGCATATTCTTTCTCTAAGTCAGCAACAGAGAAACTCTGAAGGTTTAAGTTACTTTTTAAGGAAATATAGATGAGCATATAGTGAACATTAGTCCCTTTAAAAATAGGTGTTGGTCATGGCTGAAGATTGCCCCTTTTATTCTGGAATCATTAGCTCAGGACTGACCTAACTCAACATACGTACAGCATTAAAAGAAGAGGTAATAAAAAAATCTTCAGTAGCCCTGGCCTGATAGATCAGTTGGTTAGAGTGTAGTCCCAATATACCAAGGTTGTGGGTTCGACCCCTGGTCAGGACACAGACAAGAATCAACCAATGGAAGTGTATATAAGTGAAACAACAAATCATTTCTCTCTTTCCTTTCCTCTCTCTCTCTCTAAAAAATCAATAAATTAAAAAAATCCTTAGTTATGGTTTCATACCATAGGGACTTGAATATACCTTTGCTTTTGATTGTGGGTGGGACTCTGACCAGTTTAACTGAGGAAATGGAGTTATGACTGGGACCACTCCGATTCTCACATAGAATTCTGCCATGCAAGCTTGAGGTTTTAACAATCATCTGAAGTTCCTTTTGAAAATTAGAACTTAATAACATAGTCTTTTAAGTCTTTTATCAAGAATCTCCAATATTCTCATTTTTAACAGACAACATGCTTTTCACCGCTAATAAAGTTCATGTGGTGGTGTGTGAGGTAACAATGATAAAATCTGAGGATGATTCCCAAGTGTGGATTGCCACACCCAACCCCTCTCTTGATGCTTACTCTCATCTGTCCACTTGTTTCAATGGCTCCTCCAGCCTGATATCTGTTAAACACTGACCCTGTTCTACAAAGAATTTCCTTTCCATTCTTCATGCCAGGGAGAGCTGGGTTCTTCTAATGATTTTCTTACTTTTACCCTTTGGGAACTATGGGTCTTTCACTGAGATTACTACTCTTCTTGCTCTGGCCATTAGGAAACTCCAAGCCAAACCTTTCTCATATCAAGTATATAAACCATACAGGATGCATTTCAAATGCTACTTTTAAGCATGACTTCAACTTATTACTCTTCACCTCCATTCCCCCACTTATTTTATTTATTTAACCTATTGCAGTGTTTCTACCCCTGCCATGCACTCCCAAATTCATTTATATAAAAAGGGGAAACATAAATAAATAAGCTTAATTTTTTTGTTTGTTTTTGTTTTGTTTTTTATTAATTTTAATGGGGTGACATTGATAAATCAGGGTACATATGTTCAGAGAAAACATCTCCAGGTTATTTTGACATTTAATTATGTTGCATACCCATCACCCAAAGTAAATTGTCTTCCGTCACCTTCTATCTGGTTTTCTTTGTGTCCCTCCGTTCCCCCCACTTCTTCACCCCCTTCCCGTAACCACCACACTCTTATCCATGTCTCTTAGTCTCATTTTTATGTATGGAATCATGCAGTTAATAAGCTAAATTTTTAAACATCATTTTCTTTCTTGTATCTATTTCTATACTTAGTGCTGTAAAATAATAATTGAATTTTCCCATTTCCTGAGCCACTATTTCTATTAATTCTCCTTTCAGAAACATTCTTGGGAGCCACTCTTTCTTTTCATGTCCTATTGGCCTTGCCTTCCTTCAGGTAAGCCAATGATTGGTCTCCCTTTTTCAGACTCTCATTTTAATAAATTCCGCCCCAAGGGACATGGTTATTAATTCTCTGTTTACAAATACAAATATTATCATTACTGCTTCTTTGCTTAAAAACTTTTAATTGGCTTTTTGTTTCCCACATGCTAACATCTAAATTTCTGCCTGGTGCTCAAGAATGTTTATTGTCTGACCACGGATTTTCTTCTAGGCTTTTCCTCTGCCTTCCCTAATTACCCTGTACAACCAATCACCCAATCACCCCGGGCTGCTAACAGTGTCCTGAATATGCTATCTATTTTTTTCACACTTCCATGTCTTCGAATATGTTATTTTCTTTGCCTGGAAAACATCAATCTCTGCCCCCTAACCCTTGCCCTCATCCTTTTTAAAACAAAACAAGGTGCATCTTTTAGAGACCCAAGTTCAAGTAGCCACTTGCCACTATCTTCCAGAAATACTAAGTCATGATTAGTCACTCTCTTCTCACCTTTGAATAAATCTATAGAGGCACAGTCCACAGAATATATTAAGTATTTGGGTTTTTTGCATTTTTTTTAAAAAAAGATTTTATTTATTTATTTTTAGAGAGGGGAGAGAGAGAGAGAAGGGGGGACCAGCAGGAAGCAGCGATTTGTTGTTTCTTCTCACATGTGCCTTGACCAGGCAAGACTGGGGTTTTGAACTGATGACCTCAGCATCCCAGGTTGATGCTTTATCCACTGAGCCACCACAAGTTAGTCAGCTTGCTTTTTTTTCTTTTAATTAATTTTTTTAAGAGACCTGAATTCTTAAATAATAAGTTATTTTTTTATTCAATAGTAGGTTGCAAAGGCTTGGCACATTGTAGGTGTTCTAAAAATGTTTATTAAATTAATGAATAAACAGATAGATGACAATATCCATATCTGGTCAGTAAGAAATAGAACTGGATATTTTTGTCTTGTTGAAAGTACAGGGTGAATTTGCCTGACCAGGCAGTGGCGCCGTGGATAGAGCATCAGACTGGGATGCAGAGGACCCAGATTTAAGACCCCGAGGTCGCCAGCTTGAGTGGGCTCATCTGGTTTGAGCAAAGCTCACCGGCTTGGACCCAAGGTCACTGGCTTGAGCAAGGGGTTACTCGGTCTGCTGTAGCCCCACGGTCAAAGGACATATGAGAAAGCAATTGATGAACAACTAAGGTGTTGCAACAAAAAAACTGATGATTGATGCTTCTCATCTCTCTGCATTCCTGTCTGTCCCTATCTATCCCTCTCTCTGACTCTTTCTCTGTCTCTGTAAAAAAAAAACCCCAAAAAATCCGCAAATGAATACTGCCTTTCCTCTTCTTCTCTCTCCCCTTCCTCTCTCTGTCTCTCCAAAAATAAATCAATCAGTAAAAATAAATAATAAATAAGTCCTGGCCACATTGCTCGGTTGGTTCCTGTCTGTCTATCCCTCTCTCTGACTCTGTCTCTGTAAAAAAAAAAAAAAGAAAAGAAAAGAAAAGAAAAGAAAAGAAAGAAAGAAAGAAGGAAAGAAAGAAAGAAAAAGAAAGAAAGAAAGAAAAAGTAAGTACAGGGTGAATTCAACAATTATATTCTCTATTATGGGCTTAATTGTGTCCTTCCAAAAAAAGATATGTTGAAGTCTTAATCCCTAGTACCTCAGAATAAGGCCTTATTTGGAAATACGGTCATAATGAAGCAGGTTGGTCCCCTAGTCCAATATGACAGGTGTCTTTTGAAGAATACAGCTATGCAAAGACAGAGAGAGGATGCCATGTAACAACAATGGCAGCAATTGGAGTTTGGCTGCTGCATGTCAAGGAATGCCAAAGATTGCTGGCAATCCACAAGATACTAGTAAGAGTCAAAGAAGGATTCCCTTACAGATTTCAGAGGGAGCATGACTCTGTCAACATTTGACTTCAGACTTCTCCTCTTTAGTACTGTGAGATAATACATTTCTGTTGTTTGAAACTCCCCAGGTTGTGATACTTTGTTTTCAACCTTTTTTTATTTCATGGCACATATAAACTAATTACTAAAATTCTGCGGTATACCAGAAAATATATTTTTTGCCGATCTGAAAAAAAAAATAGGTGTAATTTTGATTCATTCACACTGACGGCTATTGTGTTGGCTGTTGTTGATTTTTTATTTGGCAATCAAAGGGAAAAGAGGCCGGTGTTTCTGACTAAATAGTCAGGTTTCATATGTTTTAAAACCTGTTGAAATCTCTGCTCTAACCTCATTTTAAAAGTAAGAAATGATGACATCGGATCATTTACAACAACATGGATGGACCTTGATATCATTATACTGAGCGAAATAAGTAAATCAGAAAAAACTAAGAACTATATGATTCCATACATAGGTAGGACATAAAAATGAGACTCAGAGACATGAACAAGAGTGTGAGGGTTACGGGGTGGGGGGGACGGGGTTGGAGGAGGGGAGGGGCACAAAGAAAACCAGTTAGAAGGTGACGGAAGACAATTAGACTTTAGGTGATGGGAATGCAACATAATCAAATGTCAAAATAACCTAGAGCTGTTTTCTCTGAACATATGTACCCTGATTTATCAATGTCACCCCATTAAAATTAATAAAATTCTCACTGAAAAAAAAGTGGATATTATTTTTACACACTTCATTTTTCCTTAATTATTATAATGTACATAACTCACTTCAATTTTATTGACTTTCATAAAATTTCTAAACAATGTTTTTATCATATGTTTCAAATAAATACTGCAGGTGCAAATGACACTAGATCCAAAGCCACTGACCTAACAGATGGCCTTATCAGCGCAGCATTAAGGGGTGTCTTGCCTTGCGCTAGAACGTTAAAGTGCCAGTGACCAAAATTAATGTAGTTTCTCAAAAAATCAACTCTACAGAGGTGTCATTTACATACAATTAAAATTAATTTATTTAATGTTTAACAAATTTTGACTAATGGACACTGCAAGTAATCACTGGCACAAAACAGAACAGCTTAATTACTCCAAAAGTTTCTTTTGTGTCCCTTTCCAATCAATCTCCCTACCCCCATCAGCCCTAGGAAACTATTATTCTGCTCCTGTTCCCAAAGATCTCTAGAGTTTCATATGAATGGATTCATATAGTCTTTTAAATCTAGCCTTTTTCACTAAGCATTATCTTTTTAAGATTCATCCATGATGTTGCATGTATCAATAGTACATTCTTTTTTATTATTGAATAGTTCTCCAGTGTGTGAACATATAGCAATTTGTTTATCTATTCACCTGTTGATGGACATTTGGGTTGTCCCGAGCTTTTGGTTCTTATGAATAAAGTTCTTATAAATATTCATGTATAAGAGGACAATCTGACTTTGGGTGATGGGTATGCAACATAATTGAACGACAAGATAACCTGGACATGTTATCTTTGAATATATGTATCCTGATTTATTGATGTCGCCCCATTAAAAAAATAAAATTATTAAAAAAATAAAATAAAATAAAATAAAATGAATAAATAAAATAAAAATTTTAAAAAATATTCATGTATAGTCATGAGTTGCATAAGGACGTTTGTGTAAATTAAGGATTGCATATGTGACATAGTCCCATAAGATTATAATGGAGCTGAATTTCCTGTAATAAATGGAAGAATATGTACTCCAGGAGAAACTTTTATTTTCTTTGATAGGAGGGCTATCTGTGGGACATGGTGTTAGATTCCCTCTCACTCATAGCACCTCAATTTTGAGTGCACAGGTTACATCTCAATTGGTCAGCCACTGACCTGATCAAGCACCAGGAAGCCTGGCTCCCACTGCTACATCTGTAGAGGGTACTGCAGCCTTCTCAGCTCTAGTCTGACAGTCTTCAGAGTACATTATTGTAAATTCTTTGTTGAGGACCTACAATACTGTGTAACGACACAGGTCCACAGAACCTACCTTAACAAGTATTAAGTGCACTGTCACTTAGCAAAAGCTTTCTGTGGTAGTGTGGAGTCAGCCTGTCCCTGTACTTTGGAAATATTTTCAGGTTGTAATGATGTAAAGTGTAGATAAGTTTTATTTCTTCCAGAAATTCAATGCCAGAGAGAGCTCTTTGTTATAGATAGGGTTAACAAAACAAAAAACACATTTCCAAAGTCACAATATTGAGTCCTAAATTTTACACCCTCTCCATGTTAAACACTGTATTTTATTTTATTTATTATTATTATTATTATTATTATTATTATTTTTGTATTTTTCTGAAGCTGGAAACGGGGAGGCAGTCAGACAGACTCCCGCATGCGCCCGACCGGGATCCACCTGACACGCCCACCAGGGGGCGATGCTCTGCCCATCTGGGGTGTCCAGAGCCACTCTAGCACCTGAGGCAGAGGCCATGGAGCCATCCCCAGCGCTGGGGCCATCTTTGCTCCAATGGAGCCTCGGCTGCGGAAGGGGAAGAGAGAGACGGAGAGGAAGGAGAGGGGGAGGGGTGGAGAAGCAGATGGGCGCTTCTCCTGTGTGCCCTGGCCGGGAATCTAACCTGGGACTTCCGCACGCCAGGCCAACGCTCTACCACTGAGCCAACCGGCCAGGGCCAAACACTGTATTTTAAATGAATGCCACAAAGTTTCTTTATATGACACTGCTCCAGTGTGCAATAACCCAAACCACGTGGCCATAACAATTGATGTGTTCCTGTACATTGCCATATTGATTCTTATTCCGTATGATCCCCAGGCTACTTTTTTTTTTTCTCTTTTTCATTTTTCTGAAGCTGTAAACAGGGAGAAACAGTCAGACAGACTCCCGCATGCGCCCGACCGGGATCCACCCGGCACGCCCACCAGGGGGCGACGCTCTGCCCACCAGGGGGCGATGCTCTGCCCATCCTGGGCGTCGCCATGTTGCGACCAGAGCCACTCTAGCGCCTGAGGCAGAGGCCACAGAGCGATCCCCAGCGCCTGGGCCATCTTTGCTCCAATGGAGCCTTGGCTGCGGGAGGGGAAGAGAGAGACAGAGAGGAAAGCGCGGCGGAGGGGTGGAGAAGCAAATGGGCGCTTCTCCTGTGTGCCCTGGCCGGGAATCGAACCCCTGTCCTCCACACGCTAAGCCGACGCTCTACCGCTGAGCCAACCAGCCAGGGCCCCAGGCTACTTTTCACACCCTCCTGACTGTCATGGTTATACTGTTATGGTGACCTATGCTTCATTCAACCAGGTTCTCCTTGATATTTCCAATCAGTCCAGCACACCTCCCTGTTCATGCAGCAGTAATGACAGCTTTGATGTTCTATTTGTGACACTGTTGGAAGGATGCAGAGGAAGGACTTGTGGGACAGTGTTTATAAAGTCAACAGTAGTGCATAGCAATGTCCTAGGCCGTCATATCTACTCACATTCACTCACTGCCTCACTCTGAGCAATTCTGCAATCTCTGTGCATGGTAAGTGTCCCGGAGAGGAGTATGATTTTTTAACATCTTTTAGGCCATATTTTTATTGTACCTCTTCTATGTTTAGATAGGTTTTGATACACAAATACCATTGTATTATAATTGGCTATTATAGTAAAAAACATGCTGTACAGTTTTGTAGCCTAGGAGCACTAGACCAGAGCCTAGGTGTGTAGTAAGCTATACTACCTAAGCTTGTGTAAGTGAAAGTTATGATGTTTGCATGAGGAAATTATTAATAACACACTTCTTAGAATGCATCCTTATTGTTAAGTGTTGCAGAATTATACAAGTCTGTGTTGATGTATGTGTCCATTTCTCTTGGATAAATAGCCAAGGGTGGAATTTCTGAGTCATAGGGTAAGTCTTTGTGAACATTTTAAGACATTGTTAAACTGTGGCAAAGTGGTCCTCACCAAACGTTGATAATGTCAGTCTTTAAAATTTTGGCTGTTGTTATGAGACTGTATATTGTGTGGTTTTAGTTTGCATTTTCTTCTGATGACTAATAATGTTAAATTATTATTGCTCTTATGCTTATTGGTCATTTGTATATCTTCCTTTTTAAAGTGTCTGTTTAAATCTTTTGCTCAGTTTTTTTTATTTTTATTTATTCATTTTAGAGAGGAGAGGGAGAGACAGAGAGGAGAGACAGAGAGAGAGAAGGGGGGAGGAGCTGGAAGCATCAACTCCCATATGTGCCTTGACCAGGCAAGCCCAGGGTTTCAAACCGGCGACCTCAGCATTTCCAGGTCGACACTTTATCCACTGCGCCACCACAGGTCAGGCTGCTCAGTTTTTAGAATCAGATAGCTATCTTACTATTGAGTTTTAATAATTTTTATATATAACCTGGATGCAAGTCTTGATGTTTTGCAAATATTTTCTCCCAGTCTGTGAATTAAATTTTCATTGTCTTAGTGGTATCTTTTAAATAAAAGAGGTTTTAAAATTTTTTTAATTAATCTTAATTTATTGTGTTTGCATAGATTCTAGGATTGCCCCGAATGCATCCCTCTCCCCCATAGTCCCCTCAACATCTCCCTTGCCCCCCTCCCAACAGCACCCTCCGCCCTTTCCCTTCAGGATTATCCCATCCTATCCTCCCCTTTCCCTCTGTCCTCTTTTCCTCTGGTCCCTTTGATCCCTCCTCTGTCTCAGTTTCATTCCTCAGTTCACACTGTTCATTGGATTCCTCAAATGAGTGAGGTCATATGATATTTTTCTTCCTCTTCCTGGCTTATTTCCTTCAACATAATAGTTTCCAGGTCCATCCCTATTGTCGCAAAAGGTAATATTTTCTTCTTTTCCATGGTTGCATAGTATTCCATTGTGTATATGTACCACTCTTTTTTAATCCACTTGTCCACTGACAGACACCTGGGCTATTTCCAGATCATGCCTATTGTAAACAATGCTGCCATAAACATGGGGTTGCATTTCTTCTTTTGAATCAGTGATTTGGTGTTCTTGGGGTATATTCCTAAAAGTGGGATAGCTGGGTCAAAAGGCAGTTCCATTTTTAATTTTTTGAGGAATCTCCATACTGTTTTCCACAGAGGCTGCACCAGTCTGCATTCCCACCAGCAGTGCAGGAGGGTTCCCCTTTCTCCACATCCTCGCCAGCACCTATCATGTGTTGTTTTGTTAATGAGCACCATTCTGATTGGTGTGAGGTGATATCTCATTGTGGTTTTATAATTTGCATTTCTCTAGTGATTAGTGATGTTGAACATTTTTTCATCTCTCTATTGGCCATCTGTGTGTCCTCTTTGGAGAAGTGTCTATTCATTTCTTTTGCTCAATTTTTGATTGGATTGTTTATCTTCCTGGTGTTGAGTTTTACAAGTTTTTTATAAATTTTGGTTATTAACCCCTTATCAGACAGATTCTCAAGTATGTTCTCCCATTGTGTTGTTTGTCTTTTTATTCTGTTCATATTGTTCTAAGCTGTGCAAAAGCTTTTTAGTTTGAAGTAGTCCCATTTGTTTATCCTTTTATTTCACTTGCCCATGGAGATAAATTGGCAAATATATTGCTGCGAGAGAAGTCAGAGAGCTTACTGCCTATGTTTTCTTCCAAGATGATTATGGTTTCACGACTTACATTTAAGTCTTTTATCCATTTTGAGTTTACTTTTGTGAATGGTGTAAGTTGGTGGTCTAGTTTCAGTTTTTTGCAGGTAGCTGTCCAATTTTCCCAACACCATTTGTTAAAGAGGCTGTCTTTACTCCATTGTATGCTCTTTATCAAATATCAATTGTCCATAAAGGTGTGGGTTTATTTCTGGGTTCTCTGTTCTGTTCCATTGATCTATATGCCTGTTCTTATGCCAGTACCAAGCTGTTTTGAGTACAATGGCCTTGTAGTATAACTTGATATCAGGAAGTGTGATACCTTCCACTTTATTCTTGTTTTTCAAGACTGTTGATGTTATTCGTGTTCGTTTTTGGTTCCATATAAATTTTTGGAATATGTGTTCTATATTTTTGAAGTATGTCATTGGTATTTTAATTGGTATTGCATTGAATTTATAAATTGCTTTGAGTAATACAGACATTTTAATGATGTTTTTCTTCCTATCCATAAACACTTATTTGTATCTTCCTTGATTTCTTTTATCAATGTTTTATCATTTTCTGAGTACAAGTGTTTAACCTCCTTGGTATATTTTCTCCTAGGTACTTTATTTTTTTTGTTGCAATAGTGAAGGGAATTGTTTCCTTAATTTCTCTTTCTGACAGTTTATTGTTGGCGTATAAAATGCCTCAGATTTCTGAGTATTAATCTTATATCCTGACACCTTGCTGAATTTATTTATCAGGCCCAGTAGTTTTTTGACTAAGACTTTAGGGTTTTCTATATACAGTATTATATCATCTGCAAATAATGATAGCTTTACTTATTCTTTTCCAATTTGGATGCCTTTTATTTCTTTTTCTTGTCTGATTGCTGTGGCTAGGACTTCCAGAACTATGTTGAATAAGAGTGATGAAAGGGGGCACCCCTGCCTTATTCCTGATCTTAAGGGGATTGCTTTTATTTTTTATCCATGAGTATGATGTTGGCTGTGGGCTTGTCATAGATGGCCTTTATCATGTTGAGGTATGTTCCCTGTATTCCCACTCCGCTGAGAGTTTTGATCATGAAAGGGTGCTGGATTTTTTATCAAATGCTTTTTCTGCATCTATTGATATTATCATGTGGTTTTTCTTTTTCCTTTTGTTTATGTGATGAATCACATTGATTGATTTGAAAATATTGTACCAGCCTTGTCTCTCCAAAATAAATCCTACTTGATCATGATATATGATTTTTTCATGTATTGCTGGATCCAGTTGGCTAATATTTTGTCGAGAATTTTAGCATCTAAATTTATCAGGGATATTGGCCTATAATTTCCTTTGTTTGTGTTTTCTTTGCCTGCTTTTGGAATCAGAATTATGCTTGCCTCATAAAAGGAGCTTGGAATCCCTCATCTTGGATTTTTTGAAATAGTTTGAAAAGGATAGGAGTTAGTTCTTCTTTGAAGATTTGGTCGAATTTGCCTGTGAAGCCAACTGGCCCAGGGCTTTTGTTTGTTGGGAGTTTTTTGATAACTGTTTTGATCTCATTTGTTGTAATCAGTCTGTTTAGGTTTTCTGATTCTTCCATAATGATTTTTGAAAGATTATATGTTTCAAGGAATTTGTCCATTTCACCTAAGTTGTCTCATTCTTTGGCATATGGTTCTTCATAGTATTTTGTCACAATCCTTTATATTTCTGCAGTGTAAGTTGTTACTTCTTTTTTTTCACTTCTAATTTTATTTTTTTTATTTTTTATTTTTTTTTAAATTTTTTTATTTATTCATTTTTTAGAGAGGAGAGAGAGAGAGAGAGAGAGAGAGAGAGAAGGGGGGAGGAGCTGGAAGCATCAACTCCCATATGTGCCTTGACCAGGCAAGCCCAGAGTTTTGAACCGGCGACCTCAGCATTTCCAGGTAGATGCTTTATCCACTGCGCCACCACAGGTCAGGCATCTAATTTTATTTATTTGAGTCCTCTCTTTTTTCTTCTTGATGAGTCTGGTTAAAAGTTTGGCAATCTTGTTTGCTTTTTCAGAGAACCAGCTCTTGGTTTCATTGATCATTTGTATTGTTTTTAGCTTCTCTGTCATTTATTTCCTCTCTGATCTTTATTATTTTTTTCTTCTATTTCTGCTGGGCTTTATTTGTTGTTATTTTTCTAGATCTTTTAAATGCAGGGTTAAGTTTTTTTTGAGCTTTTTCTTGCTTCTTGAAGTATGCCTATGAACTTCTCTTAAAGGACTGCTTTTGCTGTGTCCCATAAATTTTGAGTTGTTGTATGTTCATTTTTATTTGTTTCAAGGAAATTTTTAATTCATTCCCTTATCTCATTGCTAACTCATTCATTATTTAATAACATGCTAGTAAGCCTCCAAGTGTTTGAATTTCTTTCAGTTTTGGTATTATAGTTGATTTCTAGTTTCATATCATTGTGATCCCAGAAGATGCTTGATATGATTTCAATCTTCTTAAATTTATTGAGACTTGTTTTGTGTCCTAACATGTGGTCTATCTTAGAGAATGTACCACAAACCCTTGAAAAGAATATATATTCTGCTGCTTTGGGGTGAAAGGTTCTGAAGATATCTATTAAATCCAGTTGATCTAGTGTGTCCTTTAAGTCTGCTGTTTCTTTGTTAATTTTCTTTCCTGAGGATCTAGCTAGTGATGTTAGTGGGGTATTGAAATCTCCTACTATTATAGTATTGCTGTGGATCTTGGCCTTTATGTCCATCAAAGTCTCCTTTATATATTATATTTAGGTGCTCCTATATTAGGTGCATAGATATATCATATATAATGGTTATATCTTCCTGTTGGATTGCTCCCTTTATCATTATGTAGTGACCTTCTTTATCCTTTCCTATAGCCTTTGTTTTATAGTCTATTTTGTCAGGTATAAGTATTGCTACTCCTGCTTTTTTTTCATTTCCATTTGCATGAAATATTTTTTTCCAGCCTTTTACTTTCAGTCTATGTGGATCTTTTGTTTTGAGGTATGTCTCTTGTAGACAGCATATGTATGGTTACTGTTTTCTTATCCACGCAGCTACCTTATGTCTTTTGATTGGATCATTTAATCCATTTACATTTAAGGTTATTATTGATATGTAATAGTTTATTGCCATTTTATTTGTTAAATCTACATTAATCTTTTACTGTATTGGTTTTCTCCTTTGTTCTGTTTACAACAGGACCATTAACATTTCTTGCAGCATTTGTTTGGTTGTGATGAATTTCTTGAGGGTTTTTTTTTTTTTTTTCTGTCTGGGAAGCTTTTTATTTCTCCTTCAATTTTAAACATTAGCCTTGCTGGATAAAGAAATCTTGGTTGTAGGCTCTTGTTCTGCATTACTTTGAATATTTCTTGCCATTCCCTTCTGGCCTCAAGTGTTTCTGTTGAAAAGTCGGATGTCATATTCATGGGGGCTCCTTTGTAGGTGAATGACTTGTTTTTTTCTTGCAGCTTTTAGTATTTTTTATTTACCTCTTAGCTTTGGTATTTTAATTAAGATATGTCTTGGTGTAGTTTTCTTTGGGTTTCTCTTTAATGGAATTCTCTGTGCTTCTTGAACTTGTGTGACTTTTTTCCATCATCTATTTAGGGAAGTTTTCAGCTATGATTTCTTCAATCAGGTTCTCCATCCCTTGTTCTTTCTCTTCTTCTTCAGGAACCCCTATGATGTGGATGTTGTTTCTCTTTATGTTTTCACAGAGCTCTCTTTGAGTTTCCTCAGACTTTTTGAGTCTCTTTTCTTTTTGCTGCTCTGCTTCCGTGCTTTCATTTATCTTGTATTCTAAATCACTGATTCTACCCTCTGCTTCATCCAGCCTGCTTTTAATTCCTTCTAGTGTAGTCTTCATTTCTGATATTGTATTTTTCATTTCTGACTGGTTCTTCTTTATTATTTCAATGTCCTTTTTGATGCTTGTTGTCTCTTTATTTAGGTACTCATTGTTTCCATCCATTGTTGCTCTAAGATCTTTGAGCATCCTAACAATCATTATTTTAAACTCTGCATCTGGTAATTTGGTTATTTCCATCTCACTCAGTTCATTTTCTGGGGGTTTCTCTTGTTGATTCATTTGGATTGCACTTCTCTGTCTTTCTATTTTGTCTGTGTATACACTCCTGCTTTGGGTGTGTTGTTTGTGAAGCTAGCTAAGTCTAGGGTTGGTATTGTCTGCATCCAATTTTCAGTTGTGTTATTTCTAGGTCTTCTTGGGTTGGTATCAGCTGTTGTTGTAATCCACTGTGGGCTACACATCTGCTATCACTGTTCTTTTTGTTGTTTGTGTCGGCATGTTCTATGTCTTAGTTGGGTCCGGTGAGAGGAGCCCTTCCTTAAGCTTCCACTCTAACAAAGGTTGTTAAGTCCTGAACTGGTGCTTTCCATATCTGCTGCTGAATGTGCTTGCCCTGGACCTCCCTGTCTGGAGCCTGGTGCAGATTTTAGTGGGAGTCACTGCCTATGACTGGCTCTTATCAACTTTTCTGGAGCTACAGGTGATCCAGATCTTGTGGCTGCCTCTACTGGGCCCAAGTGCTATTGTAAATATCAACTGCACTCCTAGGCATGCTTTTATCTACTCTTGGCCTGGGGGAAGTCCCTTTATAAGTTCAAGTTCCCCTGAGATCTGCTTTCTGTTGCCTCTTATTGCTGGCTACTTTTTGGGCTCAGTACTGTAATTCAGAGATTAAGTACAGTATTGGATGTGGCCTACCCCTTAGCCTCAGGTGTCATTCTATTCAGATTTTATTTATTTATTTTATTTTATTTTGTTTTGTTTTCTTCTTTTTCATCGCTCAGTAGGGTGTAGTCACAAGGGTCCAGTGTGTGTGGCCTCTGTGTTTCTGTTGTGTGGTCTGTCCACCAGCTTGCCATTGCTGTTGCTGCTTGGGGCATTTGGGCTCAGGTACCGCAGGTGCCAGCCCACCTCAGCCGCCACAGCTGCCCAGGGCAGGCTCCCACACACCCTCTTGGACCACTTCCAAGGCTGCCCCAGCTTCTGTTGCGGCTGAGGGCGGGCCTGCGCCACGTCAGATTTGTACATAAGCTTAGGCCTCTGCTGCATCCACAGTGGGCCTGGGCACACCCGCTCAGATCACTTCCAGGGCCTCGTCCTCCACTGCTGCTGTGTGCAGTTCCGCATCGCTGGGATTTTGTGTGTAGGCTCAGACTTCCTCAGCAGCCTCCATAGCTCCCGCCTCTGTGGGCAGACCCGTGTGTGCCCACTTGGATCACTCCCAAGGTTGCCCGGCTTCTGCTGCCTCTGAGGGCACACCTGTGCCACTGGCGGCTTTGTGCACTAGCCCAGACCTCTGCAGTGACCGCTGTGGCTTCTGCCCACCTTGGTGGGCTGCGCATGCCCTCTCCACTATTGCTTGGACCTCCGCCCCTGCCAAGGACGGGCCCATACCACAGGCAGGACTGTGCGCGAGCCCGGACCTCTGCAGTGGCTGCTGCAGTTTCTGCCTCCTCGGGCTGGCCCACGCCCACTCGCTCCAACTTCCCTGGCCTCCACAGCCATGCCCTGGCTTCTGCAGCCCTTCCCTGCTGCCTCCGGCCTGCCTGCCCCCGAAGAGCAGTCAGCAGCATAGGGGGGTAGTGTATCATAGACCTCTGCACTCACTATTTGTGTCCCTAACATGCTGCCTGCCTCTAAATGCCTCTTTGCTCTGACTGGGGCAGGAGAGCCTCTGGTGGATGGGGTAATTTCTTCCCTTTGCTGCTGATGCTGTTTCCAGGAAAAATGTTCACTTTAGATTTGGGGAGTGACTCAGCCCAGGAGTTAGGGTGTCCATACCTCTAAGTGTCTCCCCCTGTACCTCCGAGACCATACTCTCCCCTGGCAACTCCAGTCCTCCCAGCAATCCCCACTCCTGGAGCTCCGGGAAAGTGGCTGTGAGTGTGGCTCTCCGTGCAGTCCCTTTAATACAGAGCCTGGGTCCAAGAGTTCTGCCTCCTTCTCTCAAACAGTATCAAGGCTCTTTTCTCAGCCAAATATAGTCCATAAGCCCCTTCCAGGCTCCAGAGCTCTAGACTGGGATTCCGGTTTTGGGGCTGAAAACCCACAACTCCCCAGGCAACCCTCCTCATTGCGAGAGTCCCTCCAAGCCGCCACTCACTCCCGGGAGCGGGGCAGCCCTTTCTGCGTCTCTGCCTTTCCTACCAGTCTCAGTGTGGTGTGTTTGGTGGTCCTCGGTTATAGAATCCTCTTAGTTTAGTCCAAAGTTGGTCTTTCAAGATGAGTGTTCTCAGAATTAAGTTGTAATCCACCTTGGTTCTGGGAAGTGGGAGCTGGAACATCTTCCTACTCTGTGGCCATCTTGTCTCTCCAAGGTTTTAAAATTTTGATGAAACCTAATTTATCATTTCTCTCTTTCATGATTCATACTTTTTCTGTCCTGTCTAAAAAAACTTTGTCAAGGTCATGCAATGTTTTTCATCCCATTTTTAAAAGTAATTTTATAAGTAATTTTTAAAGTTTAGGTCTCTGATTCATTTTGAGTTAATTTTTGCAGGTAGTGTGAGGTAGGGATCTGGATTCATTTCTTTCTTCTTGTAAATATATAGTTGTTTCACCAGCATTTTTTGAACTGTTTTCTCCACTGAAGTACCATATCATCTTTGCCAAAAATCAATTGACACATATGTTTAGGTCTACTCCTGGACTTTTTAATCTATTACATTGATCTATATGTATATTTAGCACACTGTCTTGATTACTGGAGCTCTATACAAACATATTAAAATTAAATGGAAGGCATTCATTTTTGTTTTTCTTTTCAAAATTGTCTCGACTATTTTAGGTCCTTTGCATTTTCATATAAAGTTCAGAATCAATACACCAATTTCTGAAAAACAACTAAACAAAAGCATGATTTTTCTTAAGGTTATATTGAATTCATAGATCAATTTAGTGAGGACTAACATTTTAGCAATAGTAGATCTTCTGGTCCAAAAACTTAATATGTCATTTATTTCAGTTTTCTTAATTTCTTTTAGCAGCAACTCACACATCTTAAAATAGTTTTGTTAAAATTTATTTCTGAAAGAGGAATCATAATTCTCCCCTTTGTGATATGGGTCTTTTTATAGTCTGAGCAAGACAATATATGGACAGTTGAAAACCAAAGCAGAACTAAGAAAAATCAAATCATTTTGATATTGGGCCTAAATAATTTATTTTCTTTGTTCATAGAGTGAAATTGGGTTTTTATATAATACAGATGAAGATCACTTAAGAGATTACTTTTTCATTTACAGTTTGAGAAAAAAATGACAATAATTTACAGACCAATAAATAATCATAGGCCCATAATTTTTAACATTATAGATATGAATTTGTTGATGTGAAGATATATAACTTGTATTTGACGTATGTATGTCATGAGCATATCTTTAAATCACCTAATTGAAAGAGAACTAGCCCTTTTCTGAATTTCACTTTCTTTTTAAGCTGTCTCAGGGACAAAGATAGTACACAGTCCCTTATCTGTATTTTTGAATCCAGAAAGTTCTGATAACCTCCAATTTTTAAAACTATCATTTTATAGCAAAACCTGATCTGACCTAAACTTATTTAGCCTCTAAGCTTGACACAGACTGTCATGAGGCTATTTTTGGCCTTTTCTATTTAATGTGACTCTTCAAACAATTCACTGAAGAAATGTTTATGCATTTGATTATAGGACGTGGTGTGCACCCTGCTTGGATGTTACACAATGCTTGTTACACACATTAGATTATCTTTCTAAAATCCAAATAATTCTGAATTCTGAAATACACGTGGGCCCAAAGGTTTTTGGATGTATGTGTCTGCTTTTTTGTGCACCCTGAAGTTATGAAGATAAGCTGTGGTAAATTTGTAAACCCTCCACCCCCAACCCATACACCTAATTGTTAAGCATCCATAAAAACAAGAACATAGACTTATTTTGTTTTTGGCAGCCTAGACTCCTGTACACTTTCCTAATAGCATCTTGCTCCTTTGGGGGACTGACCTCTTTTCCCTGTCAGGGGCTAAAGCTGGGGTTTCCTCGCTTTGCAATACTGAAGCTGAAGGAAATAAAGCCTTCCTGTCCTGTTCCAATGCTGTCAAATGTTTGGTCACACTTGGCTGGCCATTTGATGCCCAGGCCTGAAGTTCTTGGAGGAGTTCATAAACAACACAGTGACAGATGGAACACAGAGCATCACACACCTATCTGATCAGCCTGTGCTAACCCACACATTCCCATACCTTAGCCCTCTGGAATTGCTATTTTTCAGTCTGTTCCTAGCCTTAGTACTTGTGAATGTCACTTTTTTTTGGATTTAGGGTCTTTGCAGATATAAACAAATTAAGATAAAGTCATACTGAGTTACAGGTGGTCCCTAATCCCATATTACTGGTATTATAAGAGAAGAGACATAGAGACACAGAATGAGAATACCATGAGACCCAAAGGCAAAGATTGGTGTGATCTACTTATGCACCAAGGAGCCCCAAGGAATGCCAGGAACTGTGAGAAGCATGAAGAGGCAAGGAGAGCATCTTCCATGGGGCTTTCAGAGGGAGTGTGGTCCTGCTGACAACTTGATCCCAGCCTCTTAGCCTTCAGAACTGTGAAACAATAAATGTCTGTTGTTTTAGGCTACCTAGTTTGCGGTATTTTGTTACAGCAGCTTTTGGAAACTTACACAGTCAGTAAATTCTCCTGTGGTTAAGTAACCAACACTTGTTACTCTTATTTGCAACTAAGCATTTCTTCTAATACACTCAGTTATAATCTGTATAACCTTGAGTGATTTGTGTTTATTATAAAATTTAAAAAAATTCTAAACAAGAATATGTTTAGATTAAAACATTAAATTTTTTCAACCCAAAGAACAGGAAATAAATACCAAAACTAAAAGAAAAAAAAAAAAATGGAGAAATTCAGATACCACATTACAGGGCTCCTGCAATTCTTAAGAGTTCTAAAACAAAATATTTTGTTGCTCATAGCAACAATTTAGTGATAGCCAGTCAAGGATTGCCTTCAAAATATTTCAAAATAAGCTATCCTTTACATAAAAGAGAAAGTCTTCTTTATGTTATGATTGCTTTCTAAGATATATTACACTATGATAAACGATCATGTATATTGTTTTGACAATCAGAGTATTTATGAATGAGAAACTGATTTGCCTGCAGTGATGAACTGAATTGTAAAAAAAAGCATTAACAACGATGATATCATTTAAAATTTGTTTAAGAATTGTGTTACAGTTTTGCTTTCTTTTGAATCAGAAAAAAAAAAAGGCAGCCAAAAGACATTTATTTTATAGTAACAAGCATCTGACAGGCCTCATTAGAGGAACTCACTCACAGATCCAAAGGTATAGCTGGTTTATTTCTGCTGTATCATGTTTACGTCACCTTCTAGCGACAGTATCAAGATAGTCTACTTGTGTTTTAATCTTGGGCATGAGGGAACATCACCAACTTTTGCTGCTGTTTGTGCCCAGGTTCTTAGAGTGAGAGGGATGTTTTTCTGCTAGTTTAAATGTCGTCATCTGAACCTGGGACCTAAGGATCTGTGTATCAGTCATGAAATGCATCCTGGATTAGTAGGAAACAAAATTCAAGGTAAATAAAAAATTATGATCATTTTTCTCCATTTATGTATGACAAAAGAAAACAAACAACCAACAGCTCAGATAACCTACTGAAGAATAAAGAAGGTGTCCAAAGTAAAGAAGTATTGCTAACAGGCACAGCAAGATTATTTATACCAAAATTTCCAGAGAGTTCTGTTTGGGACTAAAAGTACATGCCATAGTGAGAGTGTTTCATGGGGAGATTGACTAGCTGCTTGCCAAAGAGCCTCACAGGTTGGCACTTCCCTCGATGAACTTAAAATAGAGCCCTCAGGTTTCCAGGCTCTGAAATTGGATGTATTCAGCCTCGAGATGGATCTATTCTGAGTGAAGAGACTTACATGAACCTAACTTATGTGCACCTAATACGTAAGCCAAAATGCCAATTTACTTAATTAAAATAAGAAATGTCAATATGAGAAAACCATACAGGTTTTTTTTTTTGTTTGTTTGTTTTTTTTTTTTCCCAGCAAAGAGAAATCTAAATGAGAACCCAAATTGTCATGAGAAAGACAGTTTTATGTATGGAATCAGAACACAAGAAATTAGTTGTGTGATTCAAATTTCAATGACCTTGCTAACCCTAGGCATTCACCTCCTCGGAGCACTCTACAAGCTGACTCTGAGAACCCAGTCTTTAAGCCAGGCGTCCCCAAACTATGGCCTGCGGGCTGCATGCGGCCCCCTGAGGCCATTTATCCGCCCCCCCCCCCACACTTCTGGAAGGAGCACCTCTTTCATTGGTGGTCAGTGAAAGGAGCACTGTATATGGCAGCCCTCCAATGGTCTGAAGGACAGTGAACTGGCCCCCTGTGTAAAAGTTTGGGGACCCCTGCTTTAAGCCCTTGGCAGTGCTGGCCACCTATTGCCAGCTGCATGGCTTCTGACTCCCCATTGTCCAACTTCCAGTCTGACTATTCCCCTTCTGAAGGGCCACTTCCTTCTCTAGGTGTTTCAATGTCACTGGTAAACAGCTACTTTTGACATATAGTCACCATCCTGATCTTTAGGCTAAGAGAAACTTGTAGTCATCTACTAACACAGTATTTACCTAAAAATGGACTTTATATCATGTAATATTTTAAAGGTCTCAACTTAATCAGTTCTGGTTGGAAGGCAACCCTGTTTTTGCCCTATGTACCACCCACAGGCACTGAGATTCTGAAAACGTCTCTGCATCTGCTCATCGCATATAAGGAAACTAGACTGTGAACACAACTATGAGTTACTTGAGAACTGAGGGTAAGTCTTACTGATGTGAACCTGGCTTGTGCTGAATGTTTGCTGAGTGAATGAGTTTGAGTAGTGCGTGCGGCGGACCTTTTTTGAACTTGACTTGACATGAAGTCACAGAGTGCATTGATCCACTGAGGTTTCCCTGCCCATCTCTTACTGATAATCAGGGACACTTAAAAAATTAAATAAAATCTTCGCTAATGAGTAACCTTTCAAGCTCCTATTGTGTCAGACATATTCAGAGTAAAGAAGTGCATTGACCTTTTGAATTTGTCATTTCATTTGAATAATTTAGACTTTTTTTTCCCCTAGAAAATTTAAGCAAAAAAGTAGGGGACTGCTCCTAAAAAAAAAGGGTCAATATTTGTAACTATGAGTCTATATCACACTTTCTCCTGCTGTTTTCCTCAGGACAAGAAGGTCCTCTCCTTATGTGAGAACAATCTTACTGTTCTTTTGGAGTGTTAGTCCATGAATAGACACATTTCCTGGGAGTCTTATGTGCAGGGCATTGCAATAATTGTAGTGGGTGATACAGATAGTTATTATATGTTCTTCAACTGGTGACATCTTATACATAATAAAAGTTAGCTATCATTAGAATGCAGTAGTGATAAATACAAAATGGGTAAAAAAGATGTCAAAGACCATGAGCATTTACTCATAACCACTCACCAGTGCAGAGCTTGGAGAATTCTTCAGGGGCTTCATAAAAACTTTGTTTTCTTCTCATTTTATCTTAAATTTCTCCTGTCCACAAAAAGAGAAGCTGTCTAGTTAATGTGCAGAGCTGATCTACTTTCTTGAATTACAACATTTTCTGGACTGCAAACTTTTGAGCCAAGTAAGTGGCAAGGCCAACGTCTCTATGCTTTCCTCTCCACCTTATAGTCTAATGACTTCCAGATCCGTATCTCCAGCACTTCCTTCTCTTTGACCTCTAGACAGCACATTCGACTGTCAGTTTGACATCCTCACTTGCTTGTATTCTGATAGGCTCTCAAAACTAATATATCCTAATGAGACCCTAGATTTCTACTCCATCCCATTCTTCACCACCGTCACTGCCTGGGCCTTCCTCAGCTCTGGCAATGGTACCACCACCTAACCACTCGACTAAGTAAAAAACCTCAAGTCCCTCTTTAGTCTTTTTTCCTCCTTACCTTTTCTCTCCCTTGCCTGTCCAGTCATCCACAAGTCCTTTAAGTTATAGATCCAAATGACAGCCTTTATCTCTCCACTTCTACCACACTAGTCCAAGCTACCATCACTTCTTGCCAGGTCACTTTTTTAACCTCTTTATTTTGTTTACTGTGGTAAATATAAATAATGTGAAATTTACCATTGCAACCATTTCAAAGTGTATTGTTCAGTGGCATTAAGTACACTCACATGTTTGGGCAACCATCACCGCTATCCAACTCCAGAACCTTTGATCTTCACAGACTGAAACTCTATACCCGTTAAACAATGTCCCCATTCTCTCTGTCGGGCAGCTCCTGACAACCACTGTTCTACTTTCTGTCTCTGGGATCTGACTATTCTAGGTATCTCATATAAAAGGAATCATACAGTATTTTTTCTTTTGCGACAGGGTTATTTCACTTAGCACTATGTCCTTAAGGTCTATCCAAGATGTGCATGTGTCAGAATTTCCTTTTTTTCACAAGGTGGAATACTATTCCATTGTATGGATGTACCACATTTTGTTTATCTATTCATTTATTAATGGACACCGGTTGCTTCTCCCTTTTGAGTATTGTGAATAATGTTTCTTGTCTGAGTTTTGCTCCCCCCTCACCCCCCTAAAATAGATTTACCTTCTAGCAGCCAGAGTAATCTTTTAAAACGTAAATCAGGACATGTCACTTCTTTGCTTGATGTCTTCCAGTGGCTCCCAATTACACTCAGTGAAATCTAAACACCTCACCACACAGTTTGTCCTGTCCAGGTACCTTCTCTCTCCTTCACTGCTCATTTCATCTGGCCACAGGCCTGTCTGTTACTTTCAAACAAGACGGACTGTTCTTGTCTGCAGGCCTCCACCTGTGTTCTCCCTCAGCATGGAATACTCAGCCCCAGAATCTTACAGGAATGGCTCCTTCGTCCTCTGTAGGCCTTTGCTGTCCCTCTCCTCTTTGGGCACGTAATCTAAAGTGCCCTCTCCCAACCGTGCTGCTATGTCGCAGCTCCTATTCTCTTTCCACTGCAGTAGCACTTAGCACTATTGGAAATTGACACGGTCATTTGTTGATTTCCTATTTATTTTTTCTCCCCATTTTAGTCTGTGCCACCGTGGTACCACTGACCAGTGGATAAAGATAATGCTGAATGTGACCTGAGGAATTGAAAAGCAGTAAAGTCAACAATTACAGTTAGTCGACCACTTCTTTTTACTCTTTTGTGGTGTAGTATATTAATTTTCTGGGTGCAATAGGCATTTGCAAGGGCACATTATACTTCAATTATTGAATGTTTTCTGTGATTATGGTGCCTAGACTACAATAGTGTTACCATCAGATTGAGACCAAACATCTGAAAAGTGAGTATGTCCCTTGGAATTACTTAAGACATAACAGATCAATATATTTGGATAGACACGTCAAAATCAATGGACACTCATAGGTGGTACTTATAGATCTTTGCTGTTACCAATCACATAACTGCTGTCAGGAGAGAAAAAAATTGTACACATACTCTTAAGCTGTTTATAATTTATTTACAAATTGTTTATATTTAGAGGAAAATATTGGCAAATATTGGTAAATTTAGTAAACTATATAAAATATTAGGAACATTTTTTTCTTTTTTAAGATTAAAAAAAAATAGAGGCTCCAATCCACTTTGCCTACAGATACTCAGGGACAAATGTCTCCTTCTCTCAAGCCCACTGGCCAAGTCATGGACCATGAAATGTGTCAGTGGTAAAGCTCTCCTCAGTGTCGCTGGTCAATCTTCCATCAATATACTTTGTGTGGGCATAGATCAGGTTAGCTGCTGATGTCTCTACTTGGAATGCAGGGAGAACCCTTTGTGGTCTCTGGCATGATCTACTACTTCTTTGTTGAATGAAGTTATTAATACTCTAGACTTAATTTCTTCAAACCCTTGTGGCAGATATAAATAGCCATTGCTTTTTAATATTTTTCAGAAAGCCGGAAGCATCTTTGTTTTTCTGTGTGATACTAGACAAGGTTCATTGATGTGTACATTCAGTGTCAGTTGCTAAGCTTTAGTGCAAGTCAAGGTGTTTGGGGGTGTTTGGTATAGCTGTCGTCATTTGCTCAATACATTGATTTTCCAGTTATTTTTTTTAATTAGAAAGGAAAATTAGATTCTTCACCTTACAGCTTTTGAATTATTACGCTGCGACCAGATTGTCTAAGTCGTTTCCATCAAATTGAAATTTTCCCTTTTCCATGAGCTCTTGTTAGAGTATCTTGCCATTTCAAACGGAGGAAGAGATGAAAAGGCAGAGCTGCTGTCATGCGAGACCAGGTCTGGTCTTCGTTTTGTTTCTTAATTAGTGTGTGAAATCCAGCAGGCACTTCCCCTCTCCAGTTTGGCTGTTTTCCTGGTACGTGGATACAGTAATACTTGTTCCCTTACACATTTTTAAGAAGTGCCACCTTCTCAGGAACATACCTAAAAATGATTACATATGTGAAGAGTAATTTGCCAAAAAGTTGCTCATATGGGAAGTATTGCTATGCAAGTTAAGGTCATATTTTAAAAGCCAATTTTCTTTGTTTTATTGACTGCAATTTTTATTCCTATTTTAAAACAAACTTTATATTTTCCAGTAGTTTTATATTTACAGAAAAGTTATGAAGATAATACAAAATACCTCGTGCCATTTCTGCTATTATCAACATTTAAGATTAGGGTTCTTATTCATATCTTTAATCACTAAAACCAATATTATTTTATATGTTCAAGTTCTAAAACATAAATGTGGAATGCCCTGCTATCTTTTTTGTGATTTTAGCTTCCCTTCCCCAACCTAAATGGAAAACGGTGTTTTTTCTCTAAGTTACGACACTTTGGGTTCAAAATAACAGAAAAGTCTGACAACTGGCTTAAAGAATGATCTCAGGTAAAAGAGGTGTGGAAGTAAGACAGTTTTTAGATTGATCCAGAGACTCAGTGATGTCACCAAAGTCAAGTATTTTCCTTTTTTTTTTTTTTTGCCTCATTCTTCCGTGAGTTGAGAGTTGGTAAGTCTGCTCCCTGGCTGCTGGACGGCTAGAGCATTTCCTGTGTGTCACTCTCATACAACCACAACCTGGAGAAAAGGGATTGTCTCCTTTGCGATTCTTGATCAGCAAGAAAGGTCTTTTCTAGAAACTGTTTAGCAGCCATTTCGCTCAATTTTTTTTTTGGTCCAATTGCTTCGTATGTCCTTGCCTATCCCAGTCACTGGTGAGAGAAAGGGGTGCACTGAGTGGTTTATAGTAACCTTGGTGTGCCTCTTGGAGCTGAAGCTGGGGTTCTTGTCCCCTGAGGAAGTATGTAGTCATCTAGGGGACAGTGGACTCCTGAGCAAAAGTAATGTTGGGGTAGGAAGGAGGAGGAGTGGTGGTGAATGGTTGTTGTGTAAGCGATTAATAAAAGGCAATGTCGGCAGATATTATCAGACATGCATTATAACAGTGAGTGGAAGAAACTTAAATAATATTAATAACAAAGTACTTATTATTTTTTACATATCAGGTGTCATTCTAAGATAGCAATGGGATTCTGTAATATCATCAAAGCATTTGCTAACATACTTTGAAATGACGTATTTGGGGATCCAATATGGTTACTAGGGGCCTTTAATGTTTCTAAAGCCTCTTATTTTATAGATTCTGAGACAATACATGCCAATTAAATATTTGTTGAGCTGTTTTGAATACATATTTTGTATAAAGCTATAAAACAAGATAAATATTTTTGCTTCTTTTTAATTGATTATGATTTTCTCTTCAAAATTTTGACTTTATATTATATATATATAATATAAACATATTTTAGGTAGAGTTAGTAAACATAAGTTAATATACTTAATAATTTATAGATAATAAATTGAATCAAGGAAAAAATTTATAAGCCATTAGAACATTACAAACATTTAAAGAAAAAATTTATTTGAAACTATTATATATTTTTAATAATTTACATTTATTTGCTTTTGTGTTGTTGTTTATTGAGGCATAATTTAAAAAGTGTACACCCTTTTTTGACACACAGACCTATGAACTTTAACAAATGTGTACAGTGTGAAACCATCATTGAAATTGAGACGGAATCTTTTCAACATTCTCAAAAGTTCTCTTCTGGTTATTTGTAGTCAGTTTCTTCCTCTCAAGCTCCCCACCCCCACCTCACTGCCCTCCCTAGGCAATAACTGCTTTGATTTCTCTCTCTTAAGTTTTGCCTTTTCCAGAATATTGTTTTAAATGGAATATACAACATATAGTCATTTAAGTCTGGCTCCTTTCTCTTAGCAAAATTCCTTTGAGATTTATTTGTGTTGTGGTATGTGTCTGTTCTTGGTTCATTTTTATTGCTGAATAGTATTCTATTATATGATTTACCATCTAACACAGGGGTCCCCAAACTTTTTACACAGGGGGCCAGTTCGCTGTCCCTCAGACCATTGGAGGACCAGACTATAAAAAAAACTATGAACAAATTCCTATGCACACTGCACATATCTTATTTTAAAGTAAAAAAACAAAACGGGAACAAATACAATATTTAAAATAAAGAACAAGTAAATTTAAATCAACAAACTGACCAGTATTTCAATGGGAACTATGGGCCTGCTTTTGGCTAATGAGATGGTCAATGTTCGGTTCCATATTTGTCACTGCTAGCCATAACAAGTGATATGACGTGCTTCCCGAGCCATGACTCGTGCGTCCCGTGTCACCGGAAGTAGTACTGTATGTGATTACGCTGCACTTTCACTGACCACCAATGAAAGAGGTGCCCCTTCCGGAAGTGCAGTGGGGGTTGGATAAATGGCCTCAGGGGCACATGCGGCCCGCGGGCCATAGTTTGGGACCCCTGATCTAACAGTTGTTTTTCCATTTGTAAGTTGATAAAAATTTGGTTCATTCTTAGCTTTTGGCAATTATAAATAACATTGCTATAAATATTCATGGAGAAATTTTAATAAAAATATTTGTCTTTATTTTTCTTAGGTAAATGTCTAGAGGTGGAATTTCTAGGTTATATGTTATGTATTTAATTTTGTAAGAAACTTCCATATTCTAAAGAATTTGGCTGTACTACTTTGTATTCCCATCAGCGATGTAAAAGCATTTGCTCCACATTTTTTCCTCAACATTTGGTAATGTCAGTTTTTTATTTGAGCTATTCTAACAGGAACATGGTCAGGGGTGGAATTCAGCCGGTTCGCACAGGTTTGGCAGAACCGATACCTAACTTTTCTGGTTGAGGTCAGTGAACCCGGTTGTTAAAAATGGCACTTGTAATCAGGGTTCTCTCTAAGGTGGTGTTGGACAAACAAGTAAGTGTGTTACAAGTGTATTAGTTTTGCTCACTTGTACTTTGTCTGTTTGGTGCATGAACACGGGGCAGTGCCATGTGTGTATAGTCTATATACGGCTGCAGGTGCTTGCTTTTAGGGTTGCAGATTGTAAACTGTGGATTGCCTGCCATCATGAGGAGGGGTCATTGTTTGCTATTGTTTGCTTGAGAAGGCCCCCCAACCCCCCGGTCTGTTTTGCTTGGGAGCCCTGAGAGAGAGAGGGAAGCAGTTTTTTTCCTGCCTGCTTGTTCATCGCCATTGTGATACTCTAATAAACAGAATGGCCCCCATCTTCCGGCTTCACAGTTTCTCTACCATCTGCCCGAATCCAATAGGAACCTGCATGGACATAGCACCTGGCCTTACAGTGGGTGCCTGGGCAACTGCCCAATGTGGAAATCACCGATTTACATTCTTTACTCTTTTTTAACATCCATCTGTGCAACAGCATATTCTAAGTGCCTGTAGAAATGTTCATTCCATCCATAGGTGAAAAAAAATGGACAGAACTGTGTTTGTAATATTTATTTATTTATTTCATAAAACTTATTATACCTTTGATGAAATACTACATTTTAATTCCCTTGTGTTTGTTACTTCAGTAGGAAGTGAGGACACCAATCAAGAAACAATATGGAAAAATCTTAAATAACAGTTTTATTTTTTGTCAGGTATTATTTAATATTTTTTTCATTAATATTTTAAAACTCTTTCTTATAATTTAGTTTTGTGTACCTCTTTAATTGTTCTTTTTTAAGAATTAAATGCATGAAATAATAAACTACCTTTTGGTATATTGTTTCTTTATACTTAAAACGGTCATTAGGGCAAAGAACCGGTTTGTTAAATTATTTGAATCCCACCACTGTGTATAGTGGTGTCTCATTGTAATTTTCATTTGCATAGCCCTAGCGACTAACAATGCTGAACATCTTTTTATATGCTTATATGGCATATCTCTTAATTGATGAAATGACTGTTCAAATGTTTTCCCACTTCTTTTTAATTGAGTTGTTTACTTATTATTGAATTTTGAGAATTTTTAAATATTCTGGATACACATTCTTATCAGAGAGGATTCACAAATATACTCCACTCTATGGCTTATGCTTTTATTTTCTTAACCATGTCTTTAGAAGATTAAATTTATTTTTAAGGCTCAAATTTTTATATTATAGATCTGGAAGAAATAAAGACAATTTATGTTTATACTTGCTTGAAGATTGCTTACAAGCAAGGTTAGCTAAAATTTCATTTAAAAACCCAAAAGACCATAATGATTTTTATAATGGATTTTTCTCTGATATCCTGAAAAAAAGAATGTGAAACAGCAATAACATTAAGGTTTACTAAAATACTAATATTTTGAGCTATGTTCATTCCAATATACATAATTATTTATCTTTAGGTTTGCAGCATGATTACTACTACCTATAATAGAAAATTAATCTATAGAACAATGTCCATGAACTTTTCCTAATGGTTTATTGTAATACCATTATAATGTCAGATAAACCAACAAAAAATTACCAAGAAGGATTACCAATGAGCCCATGAATACTGTCATATTAATTAAATAGAGTATTAAGTCAATACTTTATTTTTTTATATAGTATTTGGCAATTTTACTCTATTCATTCAGATAGGCTAGGCTGATGTGATGCTAACAACCCCAAGTCTCAGTGGCTGAACACAGAAAAGTTTATTTGTGGCCACTGTCGGGTGGTGATGGTGTGTGGGCTGTATTAGTCTCTCACAGCCCGGGATGATGGAGACTCAGCCTTCAGAGCTTTGGTTGAGGAGCACAGCAGGGGAAGAGAGAGAATGGAGACTCCCGCAGGGCTTTTCCACCTCATTGCCAGAGGTCCCATCCACTCACATTTCATTAGCCAGAACTGGTACCACGCCCGGTGCTGGAAAGTGCAGTCTCCTGGACGTGCGGGAAGTTAAGCAGAATTGAATATTGGTGAGCACTAGTAATGTTTATCACATTTTCTAAAATAGCATAAAAGGTAAATTATAATCACATTATTTAAATTAGAGACACATTTTGAGGTAGTTTTACTTACTGGCTGGGAAACCTTGGACAAATTACTTGACCTCTGTGAGCCTCAGTGACCCCATCTGGAAAAGGGGAAGTAGTGATGGTGAACATTTATCCAGTGTGCACTAGAAGCTAGGTCCTGTTACAAAAGTACTTGACTTATTTTAAATGCTTTAATCTTTACAGCAACTCTTATGCAGACAAAACTTATTACCATAATTCTTACGAATGGGACAATTGGAGCCCCTGAGTAACGTGCTGACCCAGACAGTGCGAGAATGGGTTTTGTGACTGGAACCCTGGCGTCTGGCACCAGTGCTGCTGGGCTTCACGACTAGTCTCTAACTCCACTTTTGGAGGTAATCATACCTGTTTGAATTAGATGCATAGGAAGCGCCCAGCACAACAGGAGCAGTCCTTGTCATTGTAACATTTTAGACATGCTGGCAAAGACAGAAAGAAAAATTTAGCTAATGTATTCAATTGAATATCCAGAAAAAAATGGCATTGTTTTGTGGGAGTAGGGTGTGGAGAGGGAGCTGAGAAGTCTTATCCCCAAATGACTGCATATCTGGCTAACAGTTTCTATCCACAGTTCTCTTAGGGGGCCCTTTGTTCTCTAGAACTCATCTTCCATTTTGATCTCAATATTAATAATGATGTCCCCGGAAGCTTCAATTCCAGCAGACCCCTGACAGATCTTCAGAGTTCTACCATCTACTGTATTTGATGGGGATGCTGCATAGTAAGTGGCTGGGTCCTTCCCTCTTCGAGGGGAAGCAGCTGCCAATCTGACCCTCTCAGAGTTTCCCGTTGCTTGGGGAGCAGTGTTTCTGGGTATGTCCTGAGCAAGTAGTGAGTTTGTTAGACATTTCAACCAAATCACTCCCTCAGTGCAGTATGAGAGATTACCAAGAACCCTGTTCTAGGGATTCTAAAGACCACTTTGCCAGCTAGGAATGCCTCCGGGTGCAAGTAACAGGACACCTAAGGAGTAACACTGAGACAAGAGCAGTTTGTCAGGGCTGACCTGGGCTCAGTGGCTTCATTATTTCTTGCTCTGGAAGTTTCTTAGCCTTTTCCTCATGGTCACAAGGTGAATATTGTAGCTCTAACCATCCCCAGTACCAAAAGAAAGGGAATAGAAGACAAGTGATTTTTCTTTTATCAGAAAAGTGTTCTCTGGAACCTCACCAGAGGCGTTCCCTCACTTCTTATTGGCTACAGTGGGTTTGTAGGCTCATCACTGGACCAGTCCAACTCTGCTGTGAGAAAGCACCTTCCCCTAACTCCTAAATAAAAAGGATGAAGACGTGTGTATATGTTTTAAGAGAGAATTATGTGGAAAAAAGTATTTTTGCCACATAGCTTTTCTCTTTCCTATAGACCAGTGGTAGTTAACCTGGTCCCTACCGCCCACTAGTGGGCATTCCAGCTTTCATGGTGGGTGGTAGCAGAGCAACCAAAGTATAAATAAAAAGATAGATTTAACTATACTAAGTTGTTTTTATAAAGATTTATTCTGCCAAATTTAGTGAAAATCCGACATAAAGTACTTGGTAAGCAATTATTATTATATGCTTTAACTTGCTGTAACCCTGCTTTATAAATTTTATAAAGTGAAGTTACTTTCCTACTTTATAAATCACCATTACTGTGAAACCGGTGGGCGGTTAGAAAATTTTACTACTAACAGAGATACAAAAGTGGGCGGTAGCTCTAAAAAGGTTGACTACCCCTGCTCTAGATCATCAGCCCTGTATGGATTTGTATAATGAAGGCCTGTTAGCTGCTCTGGGACTGACCCCCCAGAGCCCTCCTAGGGTGGCTACATTGACTCCTCAGCCTAGATGGGGTGGGCCAATCCTGCTGTCTCCATGGAGCCTCCAATTCCAGGATAAGGGAGAGTCATGGCTCCTACAGCAGTGGAGACGCCCTTTCTCATCACATCTGCACCTGTATCAAGACATGCTTACATGCTAAAAAATGAAGGAACTTAATGCGTGGCTCTGCCTGATTTGACTTCAGTGCATTGCAAACCCAGTTTTAGGTAATAATCAGCTCAAGTCATTTCAGGACACTGTGTCAGGCTTCATGTTTTCAACAAGATATAATGCCAGGTTGAGTCCGATGCAAATGAATTTGAAATTTCCAAAGCCAGCTAATGAAAGCACCTGGCTTGTCTTTAGACCACACAGCCTGTCGTGCTATAATGGGCCCACTGCGAAGTTATTTATAAGGGCTGTGGCTTTTGTTCTGCTGAACTTTTACATTTTGTGGGGAAAGGCAGTATTTTTACTCTTTAATTCTCCCATTCACAGTTTATGCAACACATGGGCAAGAGGAAGGGTACCGAGGGCACCAGGAGACCTTGCTGTGCAGACAGCAGCTTCCTGTCCGTGTTCTCACTCCATGCGCGAGGTTGGAGCTGTGGAGGGAGCGGACGAGGGGAGCTGCCTGGCAGGTCAGTGTGCTGTCTTTGTCTTCCAGGGTTCTATGAGATACCACTAACAAACGATGAAGAAACATTCCCTGGGTGTTGATCACAGGTCAGCTTGAGTAACTGATATTACAACTTCATTTTCATGACTACATGGACATACATTTTCATATTTATTTTCTAAAAAATGTTTTCAAATAACATAAAATGTAGCATGTAGTATGGAGAGGGAAATTAGTCTCTTCAGAATAAGTGTTTTTCCCAAGTTTCCTTTATTGCTGAAAAGTAAACCAGCAACTTCTACAAGAAGAACAACCCAGTTAGTTACCTCCTCCGTGTGCAGACAGAAGAGCTCTCACCCACCTGGCAGGGGGATTGGGAAGGTAGTTAATTGTTTGCAAAATGCTCTCGAGCTCACAGATGAAAGGAGCCACACTTCCCGTGCCCAGCACTATTTTTACAATGTTTTTCTGCTGCCAAGGGGTAACTGATCCAGAATCCGCTTCCAACATCTCCGAAGGCTGGCCTGTTTTGGCAGAGGAACATCAGTACTTTCAATTGTTCAGCTCGCCTGTGATCTCATATAGTTTATGTTTAGGGGCATTGCGCTGGTGAAAGTCATGCCTTTTAAAAAGCCTCCCCAAAGAGCGTCACAATCATCAATCAGCGAGAGAACCCAGGAATAAACCGACGATTTCCTCAAATTCCTTTTTCTTTTTCTTTCTTTTTTAAAGATCAAAATCAAACAGCATTTTATGCTTTCTTTCACTGAATTAACAATGGCTTGGAGAAGATATTTCAGTCCGCTTAAAGAAAACTTTTATATTATGACCAATGCATGCACCTTCTGGTAAAGGCTGGATTTGGACTGTCAGTCAGATATGGAAGTGCCATTGGGAAACGCTGCAGAAGTTGTATTTATGGCAAGGCTACGGTGGCCAGCAGAAGGGACACGGGCTCACTGCGTCTGAGCTCCTCCTCCGAGCAGAGGAACGTAAAACAACACATCTGTTTGCGAAAACAATCAGCTAGACACAAGCCCACTCTCGAAGGAGGGCCTTGTTCTGCCTGTCTCTCAACTTTTGCGAAGTGGCTTTTCCAAAATGAGCTTCAGAAAAGCAATAATATAGGTCAAGTGACCCACCTTATATTGATGCGTACTTTAACATAGATAATGCACATTTTAATGTATATCTTTTATTCAATATATCCTTGTACGGTAGTAGTACTAATGATTATATAATGTGTATTACAACTATCATATATAATGATACTAGTTTCGTTAGAGCGGTGACTTATGATGTCTTAAGCACTAACGTTATTTAAGCTTATTAAGAGTCCTACGTGATAGGTACAAACTGAAGATTTTGGAGAGTTCTGTTATCTGCAGGTGAAGAACCATCCTGTTGTCAACAAGCATGTGTTAAGTCTCTAGGCTCTACTGGCTACACTGCTAGACTATTATATGCCCAGGAAAGCACACACATTATTGTTAGTTTAAATATTATCTATCCTTACAGGAAGAGAAGGTGATAAACAGAACATCTGTGGATATTTTTCCTAGTGGAAGGAAAACCAAATGAAAATATAAAAATTCGTACTCAGTGTCACATCTTTAAGCTAAATGGCAATGTATAGAAACTGACTGTCACCGAATGATAAGGATTTTAGGTTACTAAAATGAAAATAAAATGAGAATGATTTCTGCAAAAACACCTTCTGATATCCACGATAGGGATTAGAGTATCAGGGTCAGGGCAAAACAGTAAGATTCAGAATGTTCATTAAAAAATATACCATGACTCTTACCTCGTACATAGTAAGCATAACTAAGGTATTAAAAACCCCTTCCAGAATAAATTATTAACCCTGTGCTGGAAAGGATAGTGGACAGGAGGTTAGGAGGTACAGATTCTGGTTCTGCCTTTAATTAGATAGCTATGTGACCTTGGATGAGTCATTTGACCTCTCCAGACTTGATTTTTTGCATCTGTCCATTGAGGTTTCTTGTCCCTCTCTCTTCTAAAACTCTCTGAGTCTGAGTTAAACTCATTTCATCTCTGCTAATAGCTCAATTTTACTTTCCACACACCTTTGCAGAAATTGTCAAGTACCCAACTGAAAATGCAATTCAATTCTCACATGAGTTTCTTTGCTCACTCCACGCCCCCATGCTGCTGTTTTTCACCCTCTGTCATTGAGAAACACTTTCAAGGGTAGAGGCGAAGCAAGTCAGATGAAAATAATTTACCAAAAGACCGAGTTTTACATTTACATGCAATGCGCTGATGTCCACTTTGCCATATCTTTGGTTGTTCAGCTTTTCGATTATCCTCTGTTATGTTGGATTGCTTTAAAAAAAAATTACTGCAAAACACTTTTTTTTAAATTGTAACTTTGAAAACCAAGATGGGTTCTTCTATTCAAAAGAGCAAGAAACAAGATATTTTTAGACTTTAACTTTCTAATTATCCATGCGCAATGATTGAAATTATTTTAGCTGACAGAATTAATGAACTGATACAATTAAAAGGTTTTAGGAAAATTATTTATGGTTTAACAGTGAGTATATTAACAAAACCTGCATTACCACGTAAAGCACATCAATCTCCTTTGTCCTGGAAAATATTTTAACTCTTCTTTTTGGGATCATATTTTAAAAAGTATTTCAAATATACGATCACTACCTTATAAAAACGTACTGTGCTAAGGAGGAAATCTATATCCAGATGACATAAAGACCATGAAAGAGAAGGAAGTCTATAACTGACCTCGAAACCCCAGCCACCCTCCCCCAAGCCAAAACACCTATAAACTAAGGAGTGTATAAAACCGTCTAATAGAAGACAATCCTCAAATCTCAAGATCCCTATGCAGAACACAAAGTATATAGAGACTCACTGTTTTTGATCAATGTCATTTAACTGGTAGGTGTTTACTGAGAGCAATAATTATCTGTGGCCTTCTAGTGATTATCTTAAGTTTTTATTTCATATTCCTATTGACGTATTTAGCTTATATGAATTATTAACAGATTAAAACCAGGACAGACACTTCACTTAATGTTACAGACCAATGGAAAATGTTACTGCTTATTTTATTACTGAGGCTTATGAACAAGGTTATGAGTTCTGTTTCAAATGCTTATATTTTATTTATACTTGCACTAAACATGAATGGCTTAGGGCAAGAATTGAAACTATGTGGCATCTATGTGAGCAGTACTCACTCCAAAGCCTAGCGCCCACAATTGATCATCACTCTATCTCCTGCTGAGTGAATTCAGCCTCAGAATGCTTCTCAACAGCAGTGAATGCAGCTACCATAAGAACATAGAAAACAATTTGCTGCCCGTAGTCTAGAATTACAATATCTAATCAAAAGCCTCATAAGGTTGCTGCTTTCCTTATTATACTGATGGCCTTTTCTGAAATTTTCAAATTTTGTTTTCATTTTGACAAATGATTCACTTATTTTCAAGAAAAAAATATAATCTTTTATTGCATATTTTTGAATTTCTACAGCACCTTAAACACATCTAAATACACACTAGGGACTCAATAAATATTCATGTCTTGAATAGGTTAACTACTAGAACTATAAGACAAATTTTACACAGAGCCGGAGGGGACCCCGTCTCAGGGACATCTGTACCGGGTGGATGTCAGTTCTCTCAAGGTACTCACGGAAGGAATCATGCACCAAACAGCCCCAACACATGAAATCCTGGGAAACTGGCAAAGAAAAAATGTGGAAGTTCCAGTTCCTTTTCTGTTAAAAGTTTCCAAAATATGAGGAAACATGCCAAATGCCTTTGGCTTTCAAATGATAATATACTCTGAATTAATGACTAACAGGGCCGTGCCCTTTGAGCAGTTCACGGACAGTGTCTCCGAAGTCAGATCCCATTGGCAAATGACCAAAAACCCTTCTGTCCCGAGCGAGCCAGCCAGCCACTTCTAGGGCCAGGAAGCACTTTGCCATCAACTAAGCATTGTACAAGTGAGCACGAAAAAGTACCATTTGCAGTTAGTCAAATAACACCACTGACTATCCCAGAATTCAGGTTTGAAACACATTTGATTTGGGGCCCTGATTTGATTTTAAGGAAAATTCTTTCTGAAATCAAAATGTAAATATAAAAATAAGCCTTATGTTGTCCTTTTAAACAAGAGAAACAAAGATAAGATTTTTAAATGTTCTAGATTATTTAATAATACATTAGATAAACAATCATGTTCTAAGGGAAACTTTAAAACAAATGCAAAGAGGTTAGATGAATTCTCCTTCAAACTGGATTATGCATTCTAAAATAATCCGGTTGATAAATTTGCTTTATTTGAGATTTTGTAGGTTTGTACAGTAATTAATTCTTTAATTACCATCAACATATATGATGCTTTACTCTGATTCCAGTAAATACATCTAATTTTCAGCTGAAGAAAATAATAGTCAAAAGTTTTCAATTTTTTCTTTTATGCAAGTGAGTGAGAACATATTTAATATAACAGTCACTCATTTGTTCATTCAACATTTATCGAACACCTGCTCTGTGCCAGGAACTCTGTTAGCTAGTGGGGAGTAGAGCAGTGAACAAGATAAATATAGTTGCTACTCTGTGGAGTTTACAATCTAGCCGGAGATCATGCCATTAAACAACTACAGAAAGAAATAAGTCAACAATTGAGATAAATGTGTTGCAATCAAATAAAGGGCGCTTACATCTTTCGGTGGACTTATAAAACTATGGTTGCCTGCTGAGGTGGTTTTGATTAAGTTTTGATTTGCCCTATAAAATATATTTGAATTAAATTAAAATAGAAGTAAAATGAATTAGAAAGTCTACTATATGCATGGACTTATTTCTGAATGTATCTGTGTTGAATATAAAAATGACAAAAATTAAAAAAGAAATGCAAGGTATTCTAGAAATGCTTTTAACCAAGGCGGTTTCCAAGGGAATTCATGACCGCTTTAGGTTAATGGTCATTGGTTACATATTCAGACCTCAATTAAACTCTGAACTTCAATTGTTATTACTTAATTGACTTGGTTATATTTCATGTCAGCATGTCAAAATGACCTTCCTTTTAAAAAATAAAAATCACCCTGTCACTGTACTGTGGGTTTCTGCTGAGCCTGAAATTTGTTGCAACAGCCTCACACTATCTTTATATGTGGTTGGGCCTAGAACTTGCTTAGCTTTGCGATCACCAGGGTATTTCCCACCATCCTTGCCTGTGATATGAGACAGCTCCAGATAAATCCAAGTGATGAGGGAAAAGGAACAAAAAACTAACTACATCTGTTGCCATGATTATTATTAAAATGCCACATAAATCCACGGATACCCGTTTTATTCTAAGCATAGGGAATTAGTCTTAAAGACCTTGAGTATCACAATTAAACATAGTCAAATTTACTTAAAGTGGTATCTTTCTCTTATAAGTGACTCCAAATGTTTAGTTGTTTCAATTAACTAGATGGAAACATAAATCCCCTTTGCTTAGACATGAAACAATAAGACAAGTTGGACTTAATGAGTTGGACTTTATATAAAGGAGGTATGACGCCAAGATCGAACTTCGCTATACTGACTGAAACAAATTAAGGCATCAAATGAGCATGTCCCCTCCCCGCGCTTGCACTGTGGAAAAGTTTTAAAAGTCTTTTTGAAGTACTTTGATCAAGCTTTGAAATCATTTTAGTGGATTACTATTGTATGAAACTGTAATTTATAGTGCTTGACCTAAGCAGCCCTTTGTCTGGAGCCACACTCAAGACAATAGCAGGAAAGTGAGAAACACAAGGGGAACCTGAGCTGTTCTGGTGATTATTTAATTCATAATTCCATCTTCCTCGTTTAATCTTTGGAATCCGGGCATGTTCTGAATCAGACAGGTTCAGACCAGGTTAGTTTTGGGTAATACGAGGAGGGGATCCAAACGGTGGCCTGTGACCCTTTCTAGCCCAAGACTGTTCAGACAGGTTCGGAGCAACGCTGCCCGGGGATGGCGACACTGCGGGCAAACTGTCCGTTTACCTTTCGGTTTCCTCTCCAGTTAATCTGGCTGTGTTCTTTCACCTTGACTGAGAAGGGCCCTGCGGAGGTTTTCTCCTCCCGTCCTCCACAAGAGAGTGAGGCCGCCGGGCCACTTGCTCCCCTCAGAACACAGGAAAAACGCAAGCTCCTTCCAGACGACCCGCGAGGGCTGCTTCTCTAGCTAAATCAGAGAGGAGCTTAACTACATTAATTCGTCATTTTAATCAGCTGAACGCCACCACGCTGGCCGAAAGAAGCTGTGACCCTCCCATGTTCTTTTGGCTCCTTTTGCCAAAACATTTCCTGATGGCCTAAAACTCCTACCATTGTTGACCCTGTAAAAGCTTATGATCTTAATCGTTGAAAGTTTTATGATCTCCCGGGTGCCACACACGCCCTTGAATGCATGCATAGTCCGGCACGTGCAGGACGCTTTGGCGTGCTTGTGCCCAAGGAGATTAATTAGATCAGTTGCTCCCCACTCCCAACCTTCACTCCAAAGACATATGGATCAGGACTGAGATGGGATGAATATTTGTCCTGGGATCATTTCCTAGAGAGAAGAAGAGCCAAGGCTTAGTGACAAAGTGCAGCATGCATGTCCACGTGGGAAGAAACTGGCAAAGGCTAGTGTAGGGGCAGGTGGCCGGGAAGAAGTGGGGAGTGAGGGGCCCAAAGCAGTAAAGACTGAATTCCACCGACACACCAGGGCTGTAGAGGGAGCAGGATATAAGGAGCTGACATCTAAGGTACCTTGGTTCCAGAGAGAAAAGAAAACAGTGGGTATAGCTTCTCCGTGAGTGAATTAACTGCTCACTTGGGAGCTGCGCATTAATTAGTGTGGCTCACTAGGGACCACTTAGTGGATTATCTCATCCAGGGCACAGCAGATCCCCTGGTGGCTTCAATGAGTTAATGCTGCCCCCGCCCCCAGAACAACAGTGTGTCCTCTTTTTCAGGGTGGAACCAAGCTTTGGTGATCATGAGCAGGTACCCACACCTATGGTTAAAAGAAAATTATTGCTCCAGGAGAGCCAGCTTTCTCCTTTAGACCCTGAGCCTTCCCTTTTTTACACGATTTTAGGAATCTTTAGCAGAGTCAACATATCCCTCACTAGAAGGTGAAAGAAAAAACACATTCACACATTCTCATTAGTCTTTTGGGGGGTTGTTTGAGATTGGGGAAGGAGTCTACGCAGTCACCTTAAATGTCAGTGCTGGATCAGCTTTGCTCTGAGCTGACCCCCAGCCTTACTTCAAACAGGGGCTCTCACTTGTGTGAGCAGATGCTTGGCAAGTCTCTGTATGCCAGAAAGAACATCATTTAGTTTTACGTTCCACATGCACGCCTGCTTTCTGGGTTGGTATAATTCATTAGCACAGTTTGCAGAGAGCTCCATAAAACAAGATCTGGCTTTAAAGTTAATGTTCTAATGACGACGGCAATAAAAAAAAATGGAGTTGACATCCCGTGTCTACTTTCCAGGGTTGGTGTTTATATTGTCTAAACTAAACAAACAAACAAACAAACAAAAAACAATTAAATAACACACAGAGATATAGTGCAGACAGGTATTTCTAACATAAAGAATAAGAACAAGCTTTAAGTTTCCAATTTGGGAATATTACTCCTTCCCCACACCATGCTCCCACTGAGAAGTAGAAGTTTCAATAATCACAGAAGGTCTATGTGGGAAAAAGCTTAATTTTGAATACCTTGTGACTTTACCATAGTATGCACAGGTTACTGCTGGTTTCTTTCCCACTTTTAAGAGTCAGATTTTAGCCCTGGCCAGCTAGCTCGGTTGGCTGGAGCTCGGCTGGAGCTTGGTTCCAAAGTGCAGAGGTTGCTGGTTCAATCCCCGGTCAGAGAACAAAAAAGGAACAAACAGACTGATGTTTCTCTCTCTATCTCTCTCCTTTCCTCTCTCACTAAAATCAATAAATAAACATTAAAAATAAAAAAAGAGGAAGATTTAAAACCCTTATTCATAAAGAGGAGGTGTGACATTGGCAGGAGAACACCAGTACCTTCTCCAAACACATCATATCAGGGCACCGGGCAGAAGAATGAATACAAAATGCAAGTACCTCTTATTTTTAATTTATTTGTTCCCCCTCATCATAAATTTATTTAATGTAAAACAAACAAATCCTTGACAGGGTTTTCAACATCAGTGCAGATAAATGTAATTTATTCCTAAAGAAAAAAAATAAATTTAGAGTATGCCATGAAAAATGCTTTTTAATAAGTTTTGTTTAAGATACGTGTGTTTAAGGTATGTGTGTACATATATGTTATATATGTGTGTGTGCATGTGTGTTTTTTTGTATCAAGACAATAGCATGGTGCACTGGTTTCAACTCATTCTATTTCACTTACCAAACCTGCATAATGCATTTTATAGTGAAAGAGAAGTTGGCTTGATAGCTCCTCACCATTTTGTGGTCTTTCTCTTTCCCTTTTGTTTAATGCAGAGTTAAAAGCTGCATGTTGGGCCCGATGTGTTTGTGTCCTTCAAAAGGAAAAGCGGGAGGCAGACTTTGGAAATCCTCTCCAGTATAAAATGAACATAAGACTAACGGTATAGTGAGTTTTTTGAAAGAACCAAGCAATGGAGATAACGTGAACATGTTTGTAAAAACTTACATTTTTATTACGATTTCCAAGCTCACCAATTCACTGTTATAAAAGTTTGTTTTGTTTACATGGGGGAAAAATACATTTCTGGGCATACATTAATCTTAACTTCCCAAAAGATAGGTTTAGAATGAGTTTATTAATGTTTCGCTTTAGACTGAACTTTAATTTGAAGCCATGAAAAGTGAATAAAGTGAACAAATATGAGCTCTCCTTTATTTTGCTTATTGAAAATAACCTTAGGTTTATTTGTAGTACACTTCATTCATTCAAAGTTGAACATATCTAACTCCTAAATTATCTGAATGTTTTATAACTATGTGGTATAAAATTGCAGATAGAAAGCAGTGTACCAAATGAACTTTTAAAAAACTTCACTCATAAAAACACTATCATACATATTGACAACTAACCATGATTAAAAAGAAACTCTTGTCAAAGCCTGCACTGTGCTTCAGTTCCATCCTGTGTGGCCCCCAATCCAAGGAGAGTGTGCTTTCCAGACACAATGTAACTAATACGTTCAAATGAGAGGAATGAAAAATGTTTGGTGTTCAAATAAGTATTATAAAAAGAGGAAATTCTCATCAAGAATATTTTTCAGCTTGGCTTCATGCCACGGGAGTCAGGAAGCCGTAAAGGCTGGACAAAACCAGCACCAGCCAGGCTCCCGGTGGTCCTGCAGCCCTGCAGGTGAGGGCGGGATTTAATTTCAGACTTCGAGTCTTCGACTTTGCTAGCACTGTGCTAGATTATTCCATGGCGGTGATGCAACACTGGGTGTCTGATGAGGAAAGAGGGGCAAGGAGAGAGAATGAATGGAGTCTTAGGGGAAAAATAAGAGGGTGATTCGGTAACTGGGAGGAAAACTGAAAAATCACACCTTTCAGCCTCCACATTTTTTCTTTTGTTCAGTATTCAAGGAGAAACCATCCGGAAGGAAGAAAGATTATGACTATCTATAAACTAACTGTTTGACAGAGACAGAAATGCTGATAATGAGTGGGTTGTGTCTGTAGTTCTTGGCTGTTCACATCAGCAAGGGATGAAGGAAAACAGAAACTCTTGATATGTTTGTCTGAAGAGGTAGTGGTGTGACCACGGGCAGCCAGAGTTCAGCTGGAGTTCAGGGCAGATGTTGCCAGGAGTTGACGCTGCAGGAAAGTAAAATTACTTCCGGATTCGCCTCTCCCCCCAGCGTCTGTTCCAGGCCCGTCAGGGTGGAGCTGCGCTGTGGCACAGGGTGATGATGTCCGTGGGGAAAGTGGCTTTGAGCAGGATGCCTCTGTCCCGGTTGCAGTCTAGCTCCTGGATGAATCCGTACCAATAGATGACCAGGCCCGGCCCAAATCTGCAAAAACACGAGAAAGTAATAGACACGTACAGTAGCAACATGATTCCCAAAAAAAGTAATCTTCCAAGTACCGATGATTAAAAGATAGTTTGTGCACGATGTTTTTATTTTGGTTGCTGTAATTATGACTGAAAGTAGCTGAACTTACATTAAAGACAATTACTTAATACAAGTATTACCACCTGGGGAAAATTTATTACCTTTCTTTCAAGGAAGCTGAAGTATGCACTACTCCAGTTACCTTCCAGTAAGATGCCGTGAACTGGGCTGATGTGACCACTTTGCTGAAAAGAGGGTAAACCGGGAGCTGAAGCAGTGAGGAGCCGGGAGCACCAGCATGGGAGTTCAGTCTCCCAACACTTAGCGGTATTCTAAAAAACCAAATTTAGCTATTTTTAACTGACAAAATATAATAATTAAAAAAAAAAGAAATAATTAAAAAAATGGAACAGCTCAAGGTCTTCTTCTGGCTATATTGTTCTATTATTCCTGAATTAATAGGGTCAAAAGTCCCTTCTCTCATCCTTCCTTTCAGTCTTTAAAAAAATCCACAGGACAATGGGGATCCCTCATAGAGACCTTCTCTCTGACCCCCTCATTCTCTGTGCTGCCAGCTCTCCAAGTGCAAACACGACATGATATTTAGTTGTAGGTTCTTATCACAAAAATGAGGAATAAGGCACATGGGCTTGTGAGAAAGTATAGACACATGCAGGCTTAAAACCTCAATCTTTCTAAACTGTGCCTCCGAATTACCCCGAAGTCAGTTAGCCGCAGACTCAGGAAGTCGCCCTATAGACTACTTTACCCATCAGGAAGTCGAGACCTCCAGGCTGGGTTCATAGAGATGTAATCACTATCAATCACCATGCACACAGAGATGTTTTGCACATCAGTTTCACGTTTTTCCTACAGAGAGTACTTAATTAAAGGGCAGCACTACTTTTGGTGTTGTGTTGCAGGAATTTTACAGTGAAATCATAAATTATGAATGCTGGGTTAGTAAAAGGATGTCTAAAAACAGAACTGCTTTCTGTATTCTGACATTACAGCAGGCTGAGCCATGCTAGGCCAGAAAGCTTCTTCCTTCCATGATTTATTATACGCTGTGGCACACTCGCCAAAACTAACAGGACAGGATGGGCTGTGAGACACTGTATGCACAGGGACAAGTTCAGCTGGATGTCATGGACTGGTTTATTTGGGGATTCACATCAGTAAAGTAGTTGAGTTGGATGCAAGAGTCATTAAAACTTTTTGTGTCCCCTCCATGCAAGGGCAGAAGCATGAGATGTCAACTCTCCAGCTGAACTTGTCCCAGGGGACTCAGGAGCTATGCATGGATGAGACGCCTCGGTGCACCAGGCCCTGTGACATTTCCTCAAATTCAGGGCTGGCTGCAGATGCTCTTTTCTTCCTCAGGATCTCCAAGGAAGTCTCCTTTGAGGCCAGAAGAATCAGACCACTCTGGCATGCGGTTTGTGGGCTGCAGCCCTTAAGTGCACACAAGGTGAGGCTCACACCTGCGTGAGAGATCACTTCTATGTAACTGAGGGTTGCTTAGTGACTTGTAATCACAAACATTTGTCTGCAACTGGAACACAGACTATTTGGTGTCTTTATTTTCCAAAAAGCTCTGTGATTGTTATTGAATGATCTCAGATCTGTCAAAACAAGTCTGGGAAGAGCAGAAAGCTCTGCGATTCTCAGGACTGGATCTGAGATGCCTGAAACCTTCCCATCAACAAAGCAGCCCTGAGCGACAACCTCGACAGACCTAACATCAAGCTCAACACACTCCTCTATTGTATTCTGCAGCCATTTCTGGAAACCATGATGTTCTTTAGGGAGGCACTGATATTTTTACAAAGGGAGAAAAAATATGTGATCCAAACAGTCATGGAAAAGAACAAAGAAATATATGGGGGTCATAAACAACAAGCCCAGTGTTTTAAAGATTTAATAAAACAAAAACACATATTCCCAGCACTGAGAGAAAGAGCAGCTTGTACTTTTGCCGAGCAGCTAAATCATAAGCCAGAGGACACGCAGCATGACAGCTCTTTACGAAAATGGTATTTTCTAGGCAGAAAAGCCAGGCTGGGGAACACCTCAATGACCAAGAAAATGGACTCGTTTCACTTGTGAGGCAACAGACGAAATCTGAAACTCCAAAAGGTTTCTGCAATATTGTGAATCTGAACATTTCAGGTAGTGGTTCACCACTGGGATCCCCTGAAGGTAGTCACATGGGTCTGTGAATTATTATCAGTAGGTATGACTAGTGACTCATAATGAGACTCTACCATGGATCTAAATGTTTGTTTCTTAGCTTTTGGATGGAATTATATTAACTTAGGTGCTATCATCTCTCTCACGTGGCTCAGAAGCTCTGATTGAAAATATGTGCTTAATTAATTAAAGATGAGGAAAGGCAACCTCCCTTTGTAAATGAAGACTGGTAGACGGAGGCTTTCAAATTATGTGATCTTCGAGTAATAAGAAGAATAGGAACTTTAAAGGGTGACAAGTTTGAAAATTTAATGACAGAACAAGATCTGGCCTTATTCCCGATACCTGCTTGAGCGCCTGAGCTCCTTCCAGCTCAGCACCCAGAGATTATCAGAGGCTCGCAGGATAACCTTCCCACGACTGAGCCATTTATGGAGAGGGTGGCCACAGTAAGAAACTTGATATAATTAATTCCTTGGTTACCTGAACTAACAGAAGGGAACACTTTGCTTGACAATTCGAATAACCAAGTAAGCCAACCCTAGTGTTTTCTTCTGAAAAGGTGTAAAACAGAGAGAAAACAGGACCTTTGAAGTTTTTACGTAGGTCAAGTACATGCTTGCCAGTTGAGTGATTTCACCTTTTTTGATGCCTAGTCCCATTTACTGTGGCACTACTGGACAAGAATGAGATCGCTGGGAAGGCAAACATAACCTTTGTGACCAATAAAAATCAAAGAGACTGTTAACGCTGTTTAAAAGAAAACAGAATCCCTGGGTCTGAGGGAATGTGCAAAGCAGAGGGCTGGTCTGCTACTGGGGCTGCAGCCCTCCCTACCTGCCCGGGGACACGCAGTAATGGGATGTATATGGATATCTGAATTGATTCTGTAAACATATTTCTAGGCTGACTATAACTTTAATGTTACCATACTCATGGTCAAGTAATAAGATCAAAGACTCCAAATGGATTTTACAAACTTCTGTGGCACAGACACTGGAATGTGAGTGACTTTTGAACAAATAATTTTGCCTGCAAATAAAATACCACCAAATTAGCAAAAACAACAAATACCTTTTGAAAAAAATGGGAGGTGAAAGTCAAGAGGCACGACAGACCTGGAGGGTATGAAAGATGAAGTTCTGTATAAATAATGACAGCCTTATAAATGTGTTAGTAATGTGTTTCCTTTCAATCCAGGGCAGTTAGAAACATGAAACAGGAGACTGTGGCACAAAAGCTGGGTACCCTTTTGTGGGTTTGTGCACATCTGTCTCCCAGGGATCATCTCTCTGTTCCACACTTTATCTTGGCTATACTGTGACTCTGTTGGGGTAAGCTGCCTTGCAAGTTAGTGACATTTCTGTGACTGTATCTATGAAGTCAAGGCTGGGCTTTTATCTATTAAAAAAAAATTTAAGCCAACACATAAAAATTGGGAGTTTTTACATAAAATCCTGCATATTTACCTATTTTAACTTCCCTTGAGAAAGGACTTGGTAAGGCAGCAACCAGCTGGAGCTGGTAATGGCTATCCCCTTTAGACACGGCCTGTTCTCTGGTTTGCCATAGTCTCCACCATTCTCGGTTACTTCCCAAGGTGGAGGCTCAGTGCCCGGTGCCATTCATCATCATGCCTGCACTATAGATTTTCTTTAATTGTAGAGCTCTACTTCTTCACACTCATCTCTATCAGATTTGGGAAAGCAAAGGTAACATCAGAGGCTTTCATGTTTCAAGAAAGAAATGAAGAGAACACAGTATGTCTTTCTTATTCTGCTCATTTATGTTGCCCACCTGCTGCCTGTGGGCACTTGAGTTCTTGGCCCCTGTCTTGAGATCTAACTCAGTGGCTCCCAAATCTGGGCCAGAGACCCCTGAGTGGCTGTGAGGAGACTGCAGGACATCCCTATGCACACTAAACACTATCCTCAGAAAAAACACACACACATTTATCTTGTCCTCTTTTAGAAATGCAGATAATAAAATAGGATTCACCATAGCTTTCAGTCAATATGTATTTTCTAAGTTGATGGAATCTAAAAGCACAGCTCTAATCATATGGTGGGGGTAGCAAAAATTCTTTTTGTTTGTTTTAAAGATTTTCAAATTTGGCTGGATTAGGGCATACTTTTATAACTGGTTGGATTTCCTTTTCTAGATGAATGTGTTATATATAGGTGAAGAACATATATGAAGGAGATCCTATGATATGGGTAATCTTAAAGATGTGTGAAAATACTTAGCAAATGTGTAACTAACCTGTCCCTGCACATATGTTCATCTTCACAGTAAACAAAGAGCTAGGAGGAAAAAGACCTGTTACTGCACCAGGTTCCATTTAGAGATCACTCTATTGGGAGCAGGGTCACCGGGTCACCACTGCTATCCCTAGGAAGAGAGGTTTAGAAAAGAAGCATCAAACTAAATTGAGCAAACGTAGTAATGAAAGAAGATGTGGTGGTGCTGGAGTTTTCTCTGAGTTGCAACTAAGAGTTGCAGAGAGATATTGTGGGGGGCTGACTTCTAAGATGATCCCTTCCTCTCGGGACTCATGCCCTTGGTGAATACCCTCTCGTTGAGTGTGGGTTGGATCTAGTGACTTTCCCATAATAGAAACAATACAGCAAAAGTGATGGGTTGGCACTTTTGTGATAAGGTTACAAATGGCTGTGACTTCCTTCTTGCTATCAGACACATGTTTGCCTTCTTGGCTTGCAGAGATTGACGAAGCAAACTGACATTTGGGAGAAGCCCACAGGACAAGAAACTGAGGGTGGCCTGTGCTCAACAGCCAGTGAGTGTCCTTCAGCATAACAGCTCCTGGGGAACTGATTCCTGCCAACAACTAAGTGAGCTTGAGTGGAACTTTCCTTAGTCAAACCTTCAGATGAGACCATAAACCCTGGGCTAATATTTTGAATGCAACCCGTGAGAGACAGTGGAAAAGAGGATCCAGCTAAGCTATGTGCCTGACTCAAAGATAAAGTGAGATAACAAATGTGTGTAATTTAATTCATTCAGTTTTGGGGAAATTTGTTTCATGGCAATAGATAACTAATATATATACTGCAGACTGAGTAATCAAATACCATTCTTCACATATGTAGTATGAAGAGTCCTGTTGGCTATAGATTGGCCTTTTTTTCAGTTATAGTTCTATAGCAAATTCACCCCAAATTCTATAGCAGAAGGGATTACTGGATAAGATTATTAATAAGTAGCAACTCTTCACCCAGGCAAACCAACCAGTTATGAAGCAAGTCCATGCTTTTCCACTAACAGAACGTCTCGGCTCCTAACCTAGACTATACACCAATACCCCTCCCTGCTGCCTGTATAGGGCACTAGGGTTACCTAAATACGTAAAGAAATCATGTACAGAACAAAGAATCCTGAACGTTTTCTCCAGTGCTGTGGTTCTGTTATTAAGTTTGGTTACTGGGCTTCTGAAGTGCAATTTTGAAGGAGGTGAAGACAGGGTGTGGGAGCCTGGTGTCAGGCAGAACACTGCCAATTAAAGATTGCTGACAACCAGGGAGGAGACATTAAGAAATCCCTGATGTGGCAATCCAAGGCTGTTTGGTGTTGGGCTAATAGACTCTGTCAATCTCAATGGGTGATGAGGACAGTCTGGGAAAAACAGATGCTGATTTCATTTTGTTTAGTTAAGAAAGGCAGTGAAATCTGCAATATATTTTTAAGATTGTCACCAAGAGTGTTTTAAAAATGGTACTTCGGTGAGTAAATTCTTCATTTTCCAGAAAAATGTAACTATCTTCTGTTTGTCTTTGAGGATATCAGATTGTAAATGTTGGACAGAATGTGATATACGTTAGACATCGTGTCTTCAGTGCAAGGTTTTCTGTAACTCTCAGAAACTCAGAGGTACAGATAGAACATTTGTGCCCTTCAAATTCAAGGAGGACTTCCCTTTTCTTTCTTAACTGTAAAAAAAAAATACGCCCCCTTGCCACATCTCTACACCAGTGGTCCCCAACCCCCGGGCCGCGGACCAGTACTGGTCCATGGGCCATTTGGTACCAATCCGCAGAGAAAAAAAAAAAACTTACATTATTTCTGTTTTATTTATATTTAAGTCTGAATGATGTTTTATTTTTAAAAAATGACCAGATTCCCTCTGTTATATCCGTCTAAGACTCACTCTTGACGCTTGTCTTGGTCACATGATACATTTATCCGTCCCACCCTAAAGGCTGGTCCGTGAAAATATTTTCTGACATAAACCAGTCCATGGCCCAAAAAAGGTTGGGGACCACTGCTCTACACTATCCTGTAAGAGGAATTACTTGGATGATATTTTCTTAACTTGTCTTGAGCCACCTCCTTCAGTAAGTGCTAAAATGAAAGGTAGATGCAGGAATGTAGAGATTTCTAAGCACAGTGTTTAATATCATTTTGCTACATTTGCCCCAAAAACCAACTCACTGGTGGTTTTCGGAGGCCCATTTAGTTTCTATGTGTCAACAGATTTCAGAAGACCCTTGGCCAGTCATTATGTCTATAAAGATGCTGTCTAAACATATATACTGCTCACAAAAATTAGGGGATATTCAAAATGAATATGAAGCAATAAAATATCCCCTAAGTTTTGTGAGCAGTAAATGACTTCAATAACCAATAAGAAAGAGGTAACTAACATTTACTGCATAATTATTATGCGACAGGCAATGATCCAAGCACTTTTACATGTACAGACTAATTTGTTTTCTTTTTTTTTTAAGATTTTATTTATTTATTATAGAGAAGGAGGGAGGAGCAGGAAGCATCAACTCCCATATGTGCCTTGACCAGGCAAGCCCAGGGTTTTGAACCGGCAACCTCAGTATTTCCAGGTTGACGCTTTATCCACTGCGCCACCACAGGTCAGGTTGTACAGACTAATTTGAAAGTTGCAAGTACCCTATGTGGCAGGGGCAGGGGGTGCCATGATCATTCTCATTTTACAGATGAAAACTGAGGCACAAAAGGGGCCTGGCTTTGAACCCACGCAGTCTGGAACTATGGCTTGTACTTGGAACCATAACACTACACTGTCTGTCATTATGCCTTGTATTTACCAGCAATTTAGAACAGTCATTCAACTTTGAGACATATTTACAACACCTGGAAAAGAGAGAAGAGCAGGGACCCAGCAGGCAGGCGGTGACTAATAGATAGTCCAGGGTCTGAGCTGGGATCCACCTGTCTACAGGGAATCATTTTCAGGTACAAAGTCAGTAGTTTTACACTAAATAGTTTATCTAGCCACTCATTTTGATTTAAGTGTTGCCATGCTTAGGAGGTATATGGCAAAGCAATTTATAATTCAGGTAAAAGAACAGAGAATTATAGAATCACTGCATGAAGTCTGAAGAAAAGAAAGTTTCCCACTATGAGAGGATTCAAAAGTTAGGGATAGAATCTGAACATGAGGAAAGGGGAGTGAGTCCAGACGTGGCCTCAGCCTGTTCACATTAATGGAAACCAACAGATGGAAGAAGTTAGGATGGAACTGAAGGAAGCAATGGATCTAAGTGAGTGTGTCAGGTAGAACCAGAAAAGAAGGTTCAGATTTGCTAAACAGGGTTACTACAATGAATCCAAAGGTCCGTTTTTGCTCCTAAAATACTCTATAGATATATCTTATGTCAGTGGCATTAATTTGATTTATCTGTATTTTCAGCTCTATGAGAAAAATCACTATATATTTTTAAAAATCACTAGATTTTATATCTCTTTTGGTAGCATAATATGAGAGTGAAGGGTCGTGGGATTCATATACTATTACACAATTGAGTTCTCCACAGAGAATAAGGGAAACTTAGGAAAGTGATATACTACTTCTCAATTAGCTGAATTACTGTGTTTACATAAAAAAGGGTTCTCAATATACTAGGGTTCTACAGTATTAATCTGGATCAAATCAACGGAACAATTTTCAATCGAAATGACAAGTGGACCGTTGGATGATTTGATGATTTTAGTCAAGATTCTTGTTCAGGAGGGTCTACATCAAACAATAAAATAGTTTTAGAGATTCAAATCTTTATTTCTAATTCAAATTATCTCAAAATCACAGGCAAACAGAAAACTTCTTTTCCAAAACAGGAATAGTGTGTGTGTGTGTGCATGTGTGTGTGTGTGTGTATGTGTGTTCTTTTTCTTTCTCATTTTGAGTTGCTGTGTGCAGTCCGGGGTATCTTCTGGGGATGAGTACAGACATGTGGCTGTTGGAAGCCAATTGTTCCACCATCAAAGACTTGCATGTGGTTTTTATGAAGAATGCATTCTCAAACACATAGTTCAGGACGAAGGAGAAATATAAAACATCTTGTAATTGTTTTAAAATAAACTCTTACACTGTTTATTTAGTTTTAATCTGTGTGCTGTAGATTGGTTATGCACTTGTTAATCACTGTTGTATGTATCAGCAGACAGAGTTGTAAATAACTTTTCAGTCCCAGTGAAGTATGCTTGCGTGTGTTTATATGCAGAGTATGTGTGTATTTATGCCTGTGTATAAATACGTGTACATTGATAATAGATGAGTGATCATGCAATACAGCATTGCAAGGTTCTGGCACTATGGTCAATTTAATATACAGTGCAAATAGTCCTTTTATTTTGTAGTATTTACAGATGAAATAAAAGTATAACTTGGTTGTTTTATTTGCTTTTTTGCTTGGTGGGTCTGTGTTTGCAAATTGAAACTACTCAAGAAAGAGAACCCCAGTTGTGAGTATTCTCACTCAGTTCGTAGATCTTCATTATTAACAATGCAACTCTCTTTATAACATCAACTCACTGTATGTAATTTTGAAAATAAAAAAATGAAAAACATATTATAATTATTGATTCACCTCAGGCTTGTAATGCCACATAGAAAACAAATGAAAATACATTATTTTAAAGAAAGTTTAAAATGTATATAAATACACAACTGCAACCATCTGAAATTCTCCTTGGTGTTTATGTAACTTGGCGTTCTTGTGTCTACATTAAATTGCCTGGAAAAGTGCTTTATTTTTACTTTACTCTGTCTTGTATTGGTTAGCCTTAGATGCTTACAGTCTTTCTAGTCTATTGTAAATCTCTGCTCAGAAGAGAAAACCTGAGATAGGTGAAAGAGAAAACAAAGGCAGAAGCGATTTAATCTGTTGCGTTTAATGTCTGTTTTCTTGGAGAGACGCTGACGCGGGCAGAGGGCGGTCCTGCCGCACTCGCCTGGGAAGAATGCACGCCCGGGCCGGCGGGCGCAGCCCTCCTGCGGACATTGCAAGCCACAGATGGAAGGCTCCTCTTCTCCTGAAATCGCGTACAGCTCTAAGTTTAATAACTAGGAACAAACCAACTCACATTTTAAGTGTGAAATATGTCATTAACTGAACAAACAAAAGGTTCACAGCAAAAGAAAAATTAGAGCAATGACATGATATTCTCGGAGTCTTCCTAGACAAGGTGAGTTCTCAGCTAGGTTGCCTTTACTCATATAAGGGGCCTTTTAACTTGCTCCAGTTTATGTTCATTTTTTGAGAGGCAAATAAAGTGTGGGATGAAGAGGTCCCAAGAGAATAGAGGGACAATGGGATGAGAAGCACACTGAGGTTATTTTGTTGTAAAGCTAAAAGGGTGAGCTCTTATCCAAGAGCCCTGGTTTCTGTTTCAAAGGAGGCTGTATTGAGTGGACAGTACACATTTCCAAGTCGGGAAGAAGAAATATCAAATGCAGTAAAAAAACCAAAACCCTCAAAGTCATAAGGTACCCAAGGTCATACTGACTTTGAAAACACGAAAGTACAGAGAGTGATAGGACATTTCAGGCAGACCTTGGGTGCAGATCATATCTATCTGCCTAGAATTTATACTCCAGCCTTCTTCCAAAAGTTGGGGCAGTTTACAAAATTGGTCGTGTGAATTATTACATGTTTTCTCAGTTATTTCCCCAGGGAAACATGCCAAAGGCAAACTATCATTTCAGTTGATTTAGTGTTTGATGCCAGAGAATTTATAATTGATATGACAACCACAATGACTAGCGATCATGGAGTTGGCCAAGCCTGGGCGGACAGCGCGATAGTCCATTTTGGGTTCATCAGTTAGTGTACTGAAGACTCATTCTGATAAATTTTGAGGTTATTTTTGAACTTTTAATTCCCAACTTTCTGAATATTAGAAATTAGAAATGCTTTATAAAATAGAAAATATTTTAACATATAAATACTGCTTAGTCCTAATATATATATATGTATATGTATATGTATATATATATATATATATTTTTTTTTTACCAGTATTTTATTATTAGGTAGAGGGGGCATGGCTTTTTTCCTTGGCTCAGTTCTCAAAAGAGCACAGGGTAACTCAGAGTTCAGTAAGACATTTATCTCAAGGCACAAGGAGATTTATGGGTTTTAGATAGATATATAAAAGTCTGCTTAAAATAAAAAAAATTATTGGAATTTTCATCCTTGGCAAAGTCAGATAACTAAAGGATTAAGGCTGATACAAGTTTGCCCTATAAATCTTTCGTTAACCAAATGTGACACAATGCTTCAGGTATGTCAGATCCCAACTTGCTCTAAATGGGTAGTTAAAATTTTCTCTTATACACAATAAATGTTTCACAATAAGGAAAATCTCTCTGGCTAAGCAGCAACACAGTCCTCAAAAGCGGACCTGCCAATTTAACGGACCCATGAAAACAAATGCTAGAAAGGGAGTGGGGGAGGGATTAGAAAGGGGAACCACCAAGCTTATTAGAAAAAAATGACCAGGTGACAGAAAACAGTAACAAAAATCCGGTGCCTTAAAAAAAAAAAATGAAGAAAATATAGCTAATTGGGGCTTATACTCCTAGAAGTGAGCTCCATGAGGACAGCTTGTAGTTCAGTGGCACAAAGGAATCAGCCAATAAACACCAGCCGCACAGACATATGAGCACAGGAATAAATGCCTCTGTAGAGACAGCCGCTCACTGCCTTGGGAGAAGCTGCGAGTGCTAACATGAATTTGGAAAAAAAAATCTTTTGCTGATAACATAGGGAAGTAAAGTCATTTTTTAAAAGTGATAAAATGAGATTTAAAAGCATGCCCAAGTCACACGCTCTGCAGAGCTAGTCCCAGAGGTCTTGCATTTGGAATGGATGCTTCTCAGGTTATTACAGGGAAGATGAGGCTGTGGTTTACAACTTGGTAGGAAATACAAGCACTGTTCCCTAGAAAAGACACCAAGGCAGCTGAGGTGTGACTGTCAGGTGGGCAGAACCGACTGGGCAGAAGAAAAACTAAGCAGTTGGGAGCTCCTCGCTGCACACAGGTGGCTCCCACTTCCTGGAAATACAATCAATTTAGGTAGGCTTTTGTTTACAGTTGCTTTTATCTAGAAGATAAGGTTGTAAAAACATCAATCAAAATGAAGTACTACTGTTCCTAGCCATATCTCAGCAGGCTCATCTGTTTTATTTCTTCCTCCCTTTCCACATACCTTAAGGTGTTTAAGATGAGTGAAGAGATACCAAACTATTAAAGTGAACTGCATTTGTGTATGACACACGGGTCTGCACTCATGGAACCACAAATACCATCCTGTGGTGCTTATATCATCCCAGGTTCATTGCTTTAATTTTCAATAACATAAACTCTACAAAACGATCTGTACGTCATTTTCAATAGTGCTTCTTTAAGAAAACGAGAACCTGATGGTTTCTAGAGGTTGGTGTGCAGCTTTCAATTTATTTATACCCTGTCTTTCCCCAAAAGAGGCTTGTACAGTAAAAGAGCAAAAAATAGAAATAGAAAATTGAGCTCAGGAAAGGAAGTGTGCAATATTCTTATTTTATTGTTAAGTTGAACTTTGAAGGTTAACTGTATTGTTACAAAACTTTAATTTTAAGCTCATAAAGATCCTTCCTGATTTTATTTTTAAAGGCTTTACTGGGTTCATGCTGGATCTCCACCATGAAGCTCTGAGCCAGGGAATTGTAAGTGATAAGGGGAACTCTAGTGAGGGAGTGAAAGGCACCCTGGGCCAACTTCAGAGGACAGTTACCACGAAGGAAGTGAAGGGAGCAGAAGACAGCCTGAACACCGTGAGCAGACAGAGTTCAACCGCTGGTCACTAGGAAACAGACCTTCATTCTAGACAATGCCAGCAGGTCACCTGGGGTAGATTTGGGTTGTGCTGAGCGTCCACATGGTGGAAAATATCTTATCTTTCATTTTCAGGTTTTGAGCCATTCTTCTGTTCAGGGCTTTGTGAGTAATTCTTCTGTTTGATTCACATCTAATTACAACTCGAACAAGACATTCTAGTAAGAGTAATGCCCTGCAGTTCACCCACTTCAGTTGTAAGTCACCTAGATTCAAAGAATATTTGACTGACTCTACTGCATATTTATCTTGGAACTGGCAGAAGATACTATTTGATTACCATTTCTCTGAGTGAAGCCATACCACTGATGCTAAGCATAACCATAATCATAACAGCAGCTAGTTTTCTCATTATACGCCAGCTACTCTTCTAAGCTCTTTATCTGCATTACTTCATTTGAAACAAAAGCCCTCATTCAGGCCCCAGGTGACAGGACAGATAAGTTTCAGGTCAGGGTCTACTTAGATTGAGTTGTACCATCCATCCTAAATACATATCCTGTGAGACTAAGAGCATTCTGAAAAGTCTCACCAGGTTTCACAGTTCATCTTTGTAATACATGACTTTAATACTTAACAAAATAGAGAACTTTAAAGGAACAACTTCGAGCATTTTTAACTAATATTTAAAGACTGGAAAAAAGATGAAGGGAACTTCTGACTAAGGAAGAGAATGCTGGTTGCTGATTGTGACTGGCCCTGACAAAAAAGAACGTGACAAAAAGAACATACAGACTTTGGGGACTGGAGGCTGGCCTTTAAGGCAAAGGGGAGTCACACGTGGGTGTTTAGAAAGCCCAGCAGCCGGCACCAATTTCTAAGGTGGACCAAGCCTTTGTTTTCTTGGGGCTAACGAAGATGCTGTATTAGACAACTGCCGGAAAGAAACAGAAGACTGAGGACAGAGAAAGTTCTTCCTTTTTTAAAAAAATAGTTGAAGGATCCTGTATGAGAGCGAGAAACTGCAGGGACACAAAGGACATTCAAAGGACAGGCCACACTTCAGTGAACTCTGGTTCTATTTTTCAGCTGATGGGCAGAATGCTTCAGTTCTCAAAATACTTTCATAAGATGTACAGTAATACATCTGATCCTCAAAAAGCACATTATTTAGATGTGACTGAGGCCCTGAGAGGTCGAGTGACTTGTTTAAGACCAGATGGAGCAACCTGCAGTGCCTGCATGACCCCAGCTCCCTGCCTCCCTGTCCGGCGCTCTTGCCCACTTGCAAAGCCATCTCCTCTTTTTTCCTCCCCACAGAACAGAGAGAGCGACTCCTCCTGTCTTCCTGACAAGGGTGCAGAGGTAACTGTGAACACAGTCCCAAGCTCTCGGGAGTCGGGCGGACAAGGAGGTTGGAAGGTAGTGTTCAGGAGGAGACATGTTATAAGGGGGCTGCGAGGAAGGCCCTGCGGGGGGCCCAGAGAAGGTCAGGGTTCACTGAGTGGGTAAGACAGGCAATGTACTTCAGCTGGAGGGAGGTGCACACCTAGACAGACCAGGAGAAAAAGTCTGGGGGCTTCGGGGGCTGTGCAGAAAGGCCAGAATGAGGAAGACTTGCAGGTCTGGCCCAGGACCCCGCTGGAGAAGGAGAAGAGGGCGAGAGGGGCTGCTGAGGGTTGGCGGGGTGGGGGGGGGCACGGCTGACTCAGGGGCCTTCAGGGCAGGGGTCCCCAAACTTTTTACACAGGGGGCCAGTTCACTGTCCCTCAGACCGTTGGAGGGCCGGACTATAAAAAAAACTATGAACAAATCCCTATGCACACTGCACATATCTTATTTTAAAGTAAAAAAACAAAATGGGAACAAATACAATATTTAAAATAAAGACCAAGTAAATTTAAATCAACAAACCGACCAGTATTTCAATGGGAACTATGCTCCTCTCACTGACCACCAATTAAAGACGTGCCCCTTCCGGAAGTGCGGTGGGGGCCGGATAAATGGCCTCAGGGGGCCGCATGCGGCCCTCGGGCTATAGTTTGGGGACCCCTGCTTTAGGGCCCAGGCTGCTGTGAGTGAAGAGCCCGCTCCTGCCAATCCCATGTGGAGCACAGCCTGTCCTTCGCCCCAGGGTGATCTCCTTTCTTGAAACCCAAATACCTCAGGCCATGTTACTCTGTGGAATCTGTCAGCTAAATATTTACTTTGTGCAGGGCCAAAGTATCTACTACAGCTCACTTATTTGGGGATAAACACATTAAAGAAAAGTATACATTAAAACAAATCCTCCCCCCTCACCATTTCAAGACTGTCATTCAAAAAAAAAAAAAAAAGCCATTTGACTGAGGGTTCAACTTTCTGGAGTTGTTGGGACAAAGTATGTGTAGATAAACAGTCACAGCCCAGCTCAATGGGGTTCCTCCAATTTGTATTTTTTGCGAAATCTGCGGGCAGGAGGTGACTGGCTAACAGTTTCCTCAGTGAGTTATGCAGCAACCTTATTTAACTTAACAGGAGTCATTAGTTAAATTTTATTAAGATAAGGACTTCCAGGAGTGAGTTCCCTTCTGATTGTTTTTTGATTTAAAGCGAGACAAGGGAGAGAAAGAGCTAGACTGAACTGGAGGTTTTACTTTACAAACTGGGGCTCTCAGCTGGCCCATGAAAGCCATTGGGGCCAGTGCTGTGGTCTGAGTCCACCAAGGTGAAAGCATCTGTCAGTGTGGGAGGAGTTCCAGAGGTTATTTTCAACATTTAGTTAAGCTTGTGACTGTCTTCTTTTAGAGGCGTTCCTGGCTGCAAACCGCATCATCCTGGGTGACATAAGACAAGCTATTGAATGAGGTTAGACTGAAGTTCCTGCAGTTGGAGAGCTGGTCCACTGATTCTGCCATTAGCTAATTAACAGGGGTTTATTTTTAGGGCTTGAACAAACAGGCCATGAACAGGCCAATGCAAGATGATATTTGAAGTAATCTGTGAGTACCGCATGCTTGCAAAAGATCTTACTTTTAGTGCAGTTGTTGATATAAGCGAAGTCCTTGTCAGACTAGTAAAATTCAATGTCAAAGACAGAGAAAAGCCCACCCCCACTCCATTATTAAAAGGGCCTCTGCAAAATATAGATCCATTATCACTATTTAAAGAAATGTTTGTTGAAGGAAAGAGGAAGAAAAACATGAGCAATTAGTTATGGCAACTGGTTGAGTCCAAACTCTCATTCAACACTAGATATTAAATAACCAAAATTCCTAAAATTAGGTCCAATGTCTTGCATGAACAGTGACTAGGTTTGCAATTTATTTTTTAATGAGCTCTTTATGACTCTGCAGATATATGCTATTAAAAGTCCTATTTAAATTAATGGTATTTATTTTGATTTTTAAGATTTATGATTCTAAAGAATTCAGAAGCAAAATGGCAAAATGAACTGGATTTTCACTGTTAAACTCTAACTTTAAAAGACCTCACAATTACATATGTAGTTTCTTTATTTAATGTTCACCTCCTCCACAAACAGTATGTTCCACAAAAGTACTCTCTTGCTGCTGTATCATTACTTGGCTTTCAGTGGTATATGACACAAGGTAGACATTGAAAAAGCATTTGTTAACTACTACATGAATGACAAGTAGACAACTTACGCAGAATATCACCACACAGCTATTTTGTTTAGGTCTGGTTTAAATCTTGAGCCTAAGGGCATACATAGGATGAACAGAATAGTTTGAAAAACAGTGCTATTATGTGCTTTACTCAATTATTTGCCTTTGTTTCCTTGATGAGTTTTCCAATTCTTCCCTAAGTAGAAAAGTCATGGGTGTTGACTGGCACAGTCACAGAAAAGTTAGTTACAGTTTCTCACACTTGTATTTTTTCTCTCAGGAAGTTTGCTAGAATATTTTTACAGGAAAATGGGCCTGGGACTTTTCCCTTTTGGTTTTGATTTGTCATCTCAACCTTTGTGGCATGGACTATTACAATACCGGTACTCCTTTCTAACTTTTTCAGTTAATACAACTCTACTTCTAGGCCTACTACTGAACATAACAGCTCTGGGAAAGGTGCATTTAATTCAGTACTGGGAACGACTGCTGGCAACAGTTCTGATCCTCTGCCAAAGCCCGTGCTTGAGGCTGAAGAGCAGGGTGCTGTGTTATTTGGACTTCATAGAAAGGCACTGAAGACCTCAGGAGACCAAAAGACCAGTCTGTAAAGTTATTACATCCACAATCTAATAAGCTAGGCTTCTAACAGGGAAACATATGGCAATTTACCACCACGATTTCCACAGGGAAGCAACCCCTGTGCCTTCTGTCTATTTTCATGATATAGCCAACACAAATCAACCACCCAGAGCTCCTGACACATTTATAATTCCCTTTAGGCTTATTTCTGAATGAAGCATTTGTTTTATAGAAATAGACTACAGTCATCATTTGAAAAGAATTCCTTTATCTCATCCAATCTTACACACTGGTTCTAGACTGAATCTGTCACTAGTAGAACTAATAGTCCCCATGTCATATTTTGAAGACTCTGAACTAAAATGCCTTTAGAAGGTTTATATGCTGCTTCCAAGATCTCAAGCACAAGATCATACATTATATATAGTATATATTATAACAACAAATTTCTCATTTTTGGTCTTTATTTTGCTTAGATTCCCTACTTACATACTTTTAAAAATATATGAGAAACAAAAAAGGTCACAGAAGGTTTAGGACACATCTTTTTTTCGATGTTTGTTTTCTATTATCAAGTTGCTTAGCGTAACTTGACTTATCTTTATTTAAAATATTTCCATACTTACTCATTCTAAAACATTCAGATAATTAACTCAAAAAATGGTTTGCAATTTTGGAACCCTTTATTTGTGTGTGTGGGGATCTGTTTCTTTGGGCAATTGTACATCAATCATCCAAAGTTAAATGACAGAAGTTATCCAAGTACTTGAGACACTGGGGACAATTAGTCTAGAGCAGTGGTAGTCAACCTGGTCCCTACCGCCCACTAGTGGGCGTTCCAGCTTTCATGGTGGGTGGTAGCAGAGCAACCAAAGTATAAATAAAAAGATAGATTTAACTATAGTAAGTTGTTTTATAAAGATTTATTCTGCCAAACAGCAAAAATCCAACATAAAGTACTTGGTAAGTAATTATTATTATACGCTTTAACTTGCTGTTACTCTGCTTTATAAATTTTATAAAGTAAAGTTACTTCCCTACTTTATAAATCACCATTACTGTGGAACCAGTGAGCGGTTAGAAAATTTACTACTAACAGAGATACAAAAGTGGGTGGTAGGTACAAAAAGGTTGACTACCCCTGGTCTAGAGAATACTTTCTGCAGCCTCTTCTTTATCTCTCAGGAAACATGGGGAAAAAATATTTTTTTATTTTACTAATCTAGATAAAACTGAATTAAGGGGCCAAATAACTAAGATGTAAAGACACTTTCCTTTTATTAAAGACATGAGGAAATAGCATCAATATACATTTGTATACTGTTTTATGTTTTCTAGGAAATGCTGATATGTTATTTAGGGGGATGAACTATTTAGGGAAGCTAAGTGAGTCCTCAGAGACTATCAGGCAGTACACTGAAGTTAGGACTAAGCTCTGCGAACTTCTGACTCAAGAGCGATGGAGAAACCCTGGAAAGTACTGCTGAATGATTTTACCCCACAGTCCCTCTTACATTTATTACTCTTCCAGTTGATTTAAAATAAAAAAAACCCCAACCAAACAAGCCCTTATATTTGCCATCTTATTTGAATTAGGGAGATCAAAAGATTCACTATTTATTATTATTCAGTAAGTATTTAGATACAACACATTTGATGTAATTGTTAAGCATTATTAAAATCCACTTATATGTAATACTTTTGTTTTGAAACTGATTGAGGTGTTGTTGGTAATGTAGGCTCTTGGTTCTTGAGTTTGGCAAAGAAAGAATTCAGAAGCAAGAACTCTCGTGCAAAAAGTTTATTTAGCACACAAAACGAAAGCACACTTGAAGAGAAGATTGAGTGGGATGCTCAAAGAGTTGCCTTGGACAACTTTTAGAAAGAAAGTCACAAAAGAAGTGAGCCAGCTGGGCTGAGTGGACTCAGGAAACAAGCTACAGAGGCAAAAGAATGACCCTTGGAGACAGGTTCAGGCAGTTACCTTGGGACAAGCTGCCGCTGCCCATTGCTTCCATGGTTGCAAGTCTCGTGGAGACCCTTAGAACTTAGGAGAAAAAAAGCAAAGGTAGGTTTTTTAAGAAAGAAGGTGCAGGCATGCTCTAGAGACAGAGCATGTACTGGGTTCTTTGTCTTAAGAGCTTTTACCTGTTTTCTAATGGCAGAAATTTTAGGGGGGGTCTCAGCTTTTCTGGTGTGTCTTTTAATATGCTAATTCATCAAAAGGAGCAGACAGGGTCAAGGTCATGGTCTCTAATGATTGGTCAGTGTTAGGGTAAGGGGCCATGAGTCATTGTATCTGCTCCTGACATCAGCCATGGTGTCACTTCACCTGGTTTTGCTGCTTTTCTGGACCTGGACCTGAAACACAACTGAGGCCTAGATGTTATCTCTAGTTTGGCCAAAACTCTCTGTGAGCAACGGACCCAAGGCTTTGTTCCTACGATTATTTGATGCTGATCAGATTTGTATTGCCCCAAGAGCTTACTGCTGAAGGGGCAGGTCATGCCAGGGAGAAGGTGGCAGGCGAGTCGGGGCGCTGGATGAGGCCAGTTTGAATCAGCTGTCTGTCTCAGTTTCCCCACTCCACTGTCAACAAATCTTCCTGCCTTCTTACTATCCTGCCTCAGAGTATTTTACATTTTTTATGTCATCACGTCTGACAAGCTATTCTCACTTTGTATCCAGAGACAAATCTTTAAAGTCTATAAAATAGGGTTTTTGTTAGGCATCCTAAAACATCCAAAGGTAACATTATTTTTTAATCTGTCAGGATGTGTTAATTAAAGCATTAAGAATTTAAAAAATCATCTCTGAGTTCAGACTATTTATGTTTTTGTTTTTTTTTTCTTTTTGTATCTTTCTGAAGCTGGAAACGGGGAGAGAGAGTCAGACAGACTCCCGCATGCGCCCGACCTGGATCCACCCGGCACGCCCACCAGGGGCAATGCTCTGCCCACCAGGGGGCGATGCTCTGCCCCTCCGGGGCATCGCTTTGCCGCGACCAGAGCCACTCTAGCGCCTGGGGCAGAGGCCAAGGAGCCATCCCCAGCGCCCGGGCCATCTTTGTTCCAATGGAGCCTTGGCTGCGGGAGGGGAAGAGAGAGACAGAGAGGAAGGAGGGGGTGGGGGGTGGAGAAGCAAATGGGCGCTTCTCCTATGTGCCCTGGCCGGGAATCGAACCTGGGTCCCCTGCACGCCAGGCCGACGCTCTACCGCTGAGCCAACCGGCCAGGGCTATTTATGTTTTTTTTTTTTTTAAAATATATGATTATCATATTTATTTTTAAATATAAGGCAAAATTTTTATTTCAGGTAAGGAAAAGTATATTGGCCTTAGTTCAATTTTACAACTGTAAGTTGCATAATTCCTATAATAAGTCACTCTCCTAATTTATTTGGACAAATATTAACTATGTTATACATGTTACCTGATTCTGGCCTCTTGCTATGATTTAAGGATGAAGCTATCTCTATCTGGCACTTACGGGTTTTTCTGGGCATCAGTATGAAAATCAGTACAGTAGGCACTGAATCTGAAACAATAAAATAAAAATCAAAACTGACGATTCAAATTTAAAATTATGTCAAAGTCAGGAGACTAGACAAGATTTGGTTATAGGAATGGAGAGAAGGGGTCTAAGGATTGAAACTCGGGCTGAGAATGTTAAGGGCAAGTAGAGGAAGGGCAGCTAACAAAGAAGAGTGCTCTGAGAGGCACCAGTGGGGTGGAAGGGGAATCGGGAAAGAGCGGGGTGCAAAGGCAAGGAGTAGGATTTACCATGCCAAAGAGAGGACAGTGGTCAGACCAGAGGAGGAGCAAGGTACCTCTGCTGGGCCTGATGAGAAGGTGCTGCAGTAGCAGTTACGGAGAGACTGCAGAGGCCCTGAGAGCAGAGGGCCTGAGTGCACATGACTCTTTGAAGATGCTTTGTGGTAATGAAAAGAACAGAGCAGGACGGGAGACAGCAGGAGAATGACAACAGGCTAGATGGAGATGGGCGGCACTCGATATACTGGGCCTATATACTGGGGTCTAATATGATCATGTATATAACGAAACTCTGATGTCCTGGAAGTTGTGTCCATAGAGCCAATCAGAAGGGCAAGGATAAAAATATGATAATATTGATAGAATAAAACAGGAGAGGCTGTCACACTGAGATGATGCACCTCCTGAGGGGTGGGGAGGACACATCACACACACAGTGAACAAATGACCACAATATCGAAATCTATAAATCTAGCACAATTGCAGAGATGTTACAATTTTTTAAAGATTTTATTAATTCATTTTCAGAGAGCAAGAAGAGAAGAAGAGGATTAAGAGAGAGAGAGAGAGAGAGAGAGAGAGAGAGAGAGAGAGAGAGAGAGAGAAATGGAGGAGGACAGGAAGCATCAACTCCCATATGTGCCTTGACCAGGCAAGCCCAGGGTTACGAACTGGTCATCTCAGAGTTCCAGGTTGATGCTTTACCCACTGTGCCACCACAGGTCAGGCACAATTTCTTTTTTAAATACAGAAAAAAAGTATTCCTTTTTTTTTTTTTTTTTTTTTTTTTTTTTTACAATTTTAAGATCTAATTGGCTTTACTGCATAATTTATAAATCAGGAGGCACACCATTCAGTAAATAGGAAGGCTCTCTCAATAAATAACATTTTTTATTAAGCAGATTTAGGAGGAGATAAAGAAAAAAAACCCCAGTTTGTACAAGTCATTGACTATGGCAACAATATTGTAAATTTATTGGATTAAGAATTATACATAAAGAAATAGAAGTTTACTTTAATATATGTGTTTTCAGCTCTGTTGACTTGAACTTTAATTAAAAGTGAAATCAACTTTATATTAAGGACATGCATGCTTGGTTAGATATAGTCCTTATTTGTTTCACGTTCATTTTCTCTTATGAGCACAGTCAGTGTTCAACTCTGGTAGCTATGGGAAGACAGGATTGTGGAGCTGTGTCTTATATCATAAAGGGTTATATGTTTAGTGTTACTTGTTGCTCTCAATTTAATTAGCTTTGAGGCAGAATTACTAAAATATTGGCCAGTATTCTGAAAGGTCTTTCATAGGTATATGTGCAACCATTGTTAGCAGTGTTGAGTTCAGCTGTTAATATGGTATAGAGTATCAAAACAACAAGTAATCACATATATAGAGGGTTGAATTAAATTTGGGGCAAGCAGTTTCTTAGTTATAATAAATCCTGGGTTCAAGAAATATGGTACAACTACCAATTCTTTCTGTAAAAAGTATTTGAGCTCCTGAGAGGTACTCAACTTCCAATTGGTTATCTGCACAAGGTAATGTGAACAGTTCTTCCATGAGTCATTGGAGAGCAAGTTTTCAAGGTGCAATGTGTAGAAAAGTCCCAATCACCAGCTCAGGCTATGTCATTGGGTTTTTTTTTAAAACTAGTCTATACATGAATGTGTGTCAGTGTCACTTGTATCTTGTATATAATTGTACGTAGGCCTTTGCACCTGCTTCAAAGATGTCCTTGGCCAAGTTTCCCCTTCATGTGCATGGCTACCCAACTTGCTGGGTTGGTAGTCGTGGGCTCCCAGAATGTCTGCAATTATCCAACCTTTTTTCACATGAACAACTGAGGCCTAGTGGATCTAAATGTGTGGCCCAACCAACATTTTCTTCAGTTAATAGCAGAATCTAAAAGAATATTGCAAAAATGACTGAAATTAGTAGTCATTACTGCTCAGTGTCTCTTTTGGCAAGTTACTACATTCCTAATTTTACAATGATGGGAACCCAAGTATATGAGAATACCCTTAGCAGTTCTGTGTTTGCTGCCTTGGGAATTTTTACCCTAGTTAATTCAACAGCCTGGAACTTCCCCCATGTAAATATTATTCACCCCATTGTCAGAAATACACAAAAGTAAGAAGCATACAGGTCCCTTTGGTGGATCTGTGTAATCCCACTAAACCTTAGAGGGGCAGCCCCCTGACATTAGAAATAAATTCACAGATACACATCTGAAAGACAACCCATCTCCTCACCAACAAACAAGGCACCGCTTAAGTTAACAGTACTTAACGGTTTCACTTGGGTGAGGAAAAATCACACATATGCAATGCCATGAAATCAGCAGGGGGATTGTTGTGAAAATGGTGCCTACAGGAACCGCAGCCTATTTCTACAAGAGTCCCCGTGGTGCAACAATTATGTTTATGGGACTGAAGGAAAAATAGCAGAGGGAAGAAGGGAGATCAAACACATGAAGAAACAGAGAAGGGGGGAATTGATTTACCAAAGAGAGCCAAAGGGGAAGAGATGAGATTGGACAACTCAATGCTTAAGCATAATTTAAGATGAAATTCAACTAAATTCTGATAATAAAAAATCCTCATGAAAGATTGGAGACCGATCTGTCTTTACTGCTGCAAAGAAAACACAAGGGCAACAGTAACATTATGAGCAGATTCTTAAGTAAACAAGGGCGCAAAGTCTAGTGTTTGCTGAGGAGTATATGGCAGGACATTGAAATGTGAGGTTTTCCACAACGGCTGTTAAATAGGTACTCGGATTTTTTTCCCTCTGAAATAACTAACTCAACAGCCTAGATGTCCAAGCTCAACACCACCACCCATGGCCACCACTGGTCCTTTTCCACAGAGCTGTCCCAGACACCACACAGCCCTCCACCTTTACTGAGCCTCCCAGGTACGCACCAGCTCTGCCAGCCACTCTGCCTATTTTGTCACAAATCTTTATTATAACCCTGCGGGAGTTATTTCTAATCCACAGATTCCAATTCTAATTTACAGTTCCTGAGTGTTCACAGTATATTCACCTGTATCATGGCTGGGGGACTCCAGCTCTGTTTGGCTCCTAAATCCACACCTAGGTTAAGCACATGGCTCTGGTTTTATCATGCAACCACTTTAAAATAATGAACACTCCAGGTTTTACTAAGTGAAAGACGTTGCTGCCAACTAATCGAGAGAAAGGTACCAATAAGGCATTCCCATTTTGACAAAAGTCCTTAAATACTGGACCTTTGGCAGATCTGAGTTGAATCTTAGACTTTTAGGGGAGAATTAGTTAATTCACAAATTACCCATGGGGATCGCCAAAAACTTTTAAAGAGCATTTGAAAAAAAAAAGGCTCCCCCATTCTCAACATATGTTTTTACACAAATCTGCATGCTCCAATTAATCTGCTGAACTGCTGGGGTGCAGCTGGACCGCCTTAATCATCTTTGTAAGTACAGTGTACAATTTGTGGTCTGATTTCTAGCAAGAAAAGTGCACTTCATTTTGGCTCGCCCCATACTTAAACCTATTTTGGAAAATTAGAATTTAACCATAGCTTTATGCAGTCTTAAAAAGAGAAACTGTGTGCAGCTGCTGACAGGTCATTGATGTTGTAATACTCAGAGTACCCGAGCAGAGATTTTATAGCATTATCCCAATGAATGGCATAAAAGAGACTTGGATTTTAAAAATTCATCTTCACTTGTCAAACATTATTAGGAAAGGAGAGAGAACTGGAGATTTCTTGGGACAATCTGACACAATGGCATGTTTTTCCGGTCCACCGTGTCTGGCTAGCAAAACTCTTTTCTTCTCTAGTGTAATAAACAACAGTTTAGTACAATGCTATGTTTGGAACAAGGCAAGTTTTGTTTTCTTTTTTAAGCCCTTGGCTCAAGAGAATAGTCTTATGGGAAATGGCTATTGTGTTTACTGCTATTTGATGATGAAATGTCATCTGCCTAAAATACGTCTGTAATAAATTATTCCATTCAATAAAGCCATCAATAGTTTGGCCGGTTTATATATGCAATTTGCATTATAATGCATCCAGAAATCCTGGATGAAAAACTCCTGTATATATTAGTTCATATCAATGTACACATCAACGTGCTTGCTTGTTTTCTCTATCTCTCTCTCTTGGCCTAAAAGAGCTGTTTGCAACTTAAAATACCATAAAAATTATAAGTCTGGAAATGCTGTTACTATTTCACAGCTTAGGACTGAATCTTTTTACAGAAAAGTAAAAATGCTGGACTATTAGTTAATTTAGAGAGTGATGACTGATTAGGAGTAAATTAGAGATATTACAATGTAGTCCATTTTCTTGTAAAATGTCAGTGACTGCCACGCATGATCACACTGCTGCCAACCTAACGGAAAACCCCCTCCACCCACTTTAGGGGGCAAAGTGTTTCCTCCTTGTAGTTCGTTTTTGCCACACCACTGGACTTCTTACAATAGTGCTTATCGTTATACATATTTGGTTTATGTATAATGATGGGATGAGAATTATTTTGGGAATTTTTCTATGTCCCTTAAACTAACTGGGGACATCCTCAAAAGTCCAGGGTTGGTGTAACTCTTTGTCTCGTGGAAAAAAAAAAGTCTTCTCTTTATTTTTTTAAAAATTACTTATTGATTGATTTTAGAGAGAGAGATTGAGACAGAGAAAGAGAGAGAGATCAATTTGTTATTCCGCTCATCTATGCATCCATTGGCTGATTCTTGCATGTGCTCTAAGTGGGAATTGAATCCAGAACCTTGGTACATCATGATGCTCTAACCAGATGAGCTATACAGCTAGAGCAACAAGCTCCTATTTCTTAAGTAGTCTGGTTAGGATTCATGACTACTGGGATAGAATCCTGTTGAAGGGAAAACTATGTATACTGGCCAATACTCTACTAAAATAATATATTTTCCTCCAAGGAGAAAACCCTTTGAGGAAGTAAGAAACCATTCTTCTGAGGTAGAATGCCTGCAGATGCTGTTCAGATCACAGATGGTGTTGAGTGTGCTGTCTCTCTCACTGTGTAAAATGCTGTGGGGCTACAAGCTTGTATCTGTCTGCTAATCCCTTCAGTGCCCGAGATCTTTGAGAGGACAGGGACTGGACCTTACGTGTCCCTGTGTTCCTAAGGTCCAGCACAGGGCCTAGCAAACAGTTTGCTGGGATGGATGAATAGAGATGCAAAGGAGTAACCGACCTGAGTTAAGGACCAGTGACCTTCAGATAAGTTAGACTATCGTTCTGTCCAACAGGCCAATATTCCCACTCTCCCGGTGGCATTGGACTCCTAGTCTCCACACTGTATTCTTGAGTGTACTCCAGCTTCTATCTGAACTTTTACAGAGCTGAAATGAATTTTGTGTTAAATATCTTGTCAAATGAAAACATGTTTCAGCAGTTTGGAAAGAAATGTGTTTAAGATGCAAAATGGGTCCCTATTATTTCTTTGGATGTGCATGCCATAAACTAATCACTTATTCAATACAGTAGGTAAATCCTTTGGAAACATAATCTGAAGTCCTGGACTCTGAGTCCTGACCTTGACTGATTTGCTGTGCGACCCTGAGGAGGTTCCAGAGATGTTCTGGGCTTTTTCCTCATCTGTAAATGAGAAGATTGTACTAGATGATCTCTAAGGTCCCTCTGGCCCTGATATTGTTAAACATTCTATTACTATTCTTATTTCTATACGCAAAAGTGAGTCCTAGAGTGTGATTTTTAAACAAAAAAATATAAAGGAGTCTAAAAAAATGATATCTCTGTTACTCAAAAAGAGCAATGTGAACTCTCAGTTGTAACATAAACTTAAACCCAATGGAATACATGCATCAAACTGACTAGAGTATTCCTTCTTATTCCCATCTAAAATATTAAAATTAAATATGTGAAAGGCATAGGGAAATGGTTTATTTTCCTTGTAACTATTTAACAATCTTTACTGTTGAGCTCAGTGTAGAGGTGTGTACTCAGTGGGTAGCCTTGGGTTCAAGGAATCTGTGAATCTTCTGAAACAGTGTGCAGAATTTTCCATATGTGCAAAGTTATACAGGGAGAAAGTTCATGGCTTGAATAAATATTTAATTCAAAATTTTAGGCACCTAAGCCTAAATCATGTCCTAATGTCATTAATTGCTGTTAAACACTCCTGGAGCTAGACCTAGATTGAATTCCTAGTTCAGAGAGTTACTAGCTCTCTGACTTTGAGCAGGCTTCAGTTCTCTTATGAGTAAAGCAGAAATAAAAGGATTTACTCTTCTAAGGATGGCTATAAGGATTAACAACATATGTCTACAGAATTAATGTATAAAAAGCCACTGGTTCAGGATCCATCTTGTAACAAGTGCTTAATAATAAGCAACAAAAACATTTTACATTTTGTTTTAGCAAATGGGGTTAATCATAACTCCTAATTTATCTAAGCCTTCAAGTTTGGTTACTGTTGATAATCAAGTCAATTTATTAGTGGGAAGGATTCCTTTTTCAAAAGCTGCAGATAAAAAAAAAGCTGCAGACAGAAGGTAGGGGTGAGAAATTCATTTGTAATGGGATTCCAATTATTATAGTTAATACAATTATACTACAGGTGAGCCCTGGCTGGATAGCTCAGTTGGTTGGCACATTGTCCCTAAGCACAGAGGTTGCTGGTTTGATCCCCAGTCAGGGCATATACAGGAACAGATCAATGTTCCTGTCTCTTCCTCTCTCTCCTCCCATCCTCTCTCTAGAATCAATAAAATAAACATTTAAAAAACAAACAAATAAAATCCACAAGTGATTGCAACAATTGGTCAAACCAACAGTTTAAAATACAACTGAAAATGTTTTATAGTTTTGGTATATGTATGTCTTATTTCAGGAAGGCTTCCCAACTCATCTTCATGAGCTAATGAGATTTTCTGATCCTGCATTTGCTGGCAAGAAGTTGTTGAAACTTAACAAGAGGGCTAAATGAGATGGGTTTTGAGGTCCCATCTAGTTCTATGACTCTCTTCTCCTGAATGAAGAAAATGAAAGGTCCATGTAAATGGCACTGATATCTACCTAAATAGCCACATAGTCTCAGGTCCCAGATTGGCACACAGTGATCCCATGTCTTGACCCACCATGTGATGGGGTACTGAAATGGCTGTGGGGAATTGAGACCTGTTCTCCATTGGAATCATGGTAGGCACAAATGACTGCAAGAGTTCTGCGTCAAAGACAGGTGACTTGTTTAAAGACTTCCTTGAAAAGGGAGAGAAGGGAAAGCTCCTGACACTCAGAACGGTAAGACCACAATGTCAAATGAGACAGGCTGTGTACACCACCCAGGAAAGCAGTCTCTCTTTCTCTGGACCATGTTCAGAAGATTAAATTCACACTCTCTGATGTACCATCTTGGTTGGGTGGCTTCTTAAACCGATATAGCATCCTTTCCCCCAAAAGTTCTTTGGGAAAGAGACTGTAATTTTGCAGTCTGCTGAGTCCCAGTAACGTCCGGAAACTCGGCAGCTAGTAAAGCAGGTATAAAGATTTAAACCGAGGTCCCACAAATTCCAGAATTACCTGCTCTTTCCATTACACTAGTGGTTCCCACCACCCCAAATCAACGGGGAGTACCGGGGACTAGTATCAGAGTCTGCTGGTAACGTGCATCCTCCTAGGTCTCAGACCCGGGGTCTGACTGAGGTCCGGAGGAGGGTCTGGGGTCTCTATTTAAATTTTTTTTAAATTTATTCATTTTAGAGAGGAGAGAGAGAGAAAGGGAGAGAGGGAGAGAGAGAGGAGAGACAGAGAGAGAAGGTGGGGAGGAGCTGGAAGCATCAACTCCCATATGTGCCTTGACCAGGCAAGCCCAGGGTTTCGAACAGGCAACCTCAGCATTTCCAGGTCGATGCTTTATCCACTGCGCCACCACAGGTCAGGTGGGATCTCTATTTTAAACAAGTACCTCTATGAGTTCTGATGTGCAGCCAGGTTTGGGAACACTGCACTCTCTTTTTGGGCTACAAGTCTCTAAAAAGGGCAGGGAGTGAGATTCGGACACTGAAGCAAATAACTGGACTTGGTGGGCTGTGAGACAACCTTGGATAAAGTGGTCTGGCATGTTTTTAAGAGAAAAAGCAACTGCCCCAGGAAGCGCTGAGGGTCAGGGAAGGAGTAGTAAGGCTGGGAATGCATCTAAAAATCAGGCAGCAAATAGGTGCATGGCTTGGGGATCCTGAATCAATTGGCAGAGGTTGCCTTGAAGCCCTGTGCTGAGGATTTTGGAGCAGGGAGCGGTGGCATACCGCCACATGGTAGACATGCCAAATTGAAATATAGAACTTTATTTTAAAATGACAACATATGGTGTATTTTATAGTCCATCAAGATTGGCTTTGTTTAAATGAATGTAAGATAAAAATAAGATGAATAGTAAAATTTAATTATCTCTCTCAAATTTTACTTGGTCCCTACAACTCTGTTTTTAATTATAGCTTCATGACTTTTACCTGAATTCCTCAAGTGCAAATACTTTCTTTTAAAATTTATTTTCATCATATCTTCAGTGCAATGCAGAAAAGGAATCTTAAATATTTATTTCGGCATTTTATATTTTTATTGGTTTTGTAAACCACTGAAACTGTACAGTGTACTTAAAGCGAGTTGATCCCATATGCAGTAAATCAACTGGCGGACAAACTGCAGTGTACACCATTACAAAGTGAATCACTACAGCTAAAAATATAACCCCCCCAACTCCTAATACCTGCCAACATCCAAACAACTACAAAATTGCATGCTAGAGAGACGTATACTATATTCCAAGATAAATATATACAAATTAAGCTGGAAAACCTCATGGTGTTATTGATTAATTCTAAGAAACATTTCACAATCAAGTCCCATAGACTTGTTTCTCTGGGATAAGAACCCGAGTGGAATAAAACGATTGTGGAGGAAATAAACGTGGAAAGGAGTCTCATGAAAATACTGTGGATTAAAGGCAAAACAGAAGGAAATGTTGGTAGCTGGGGGAAGAAAGACAAGTAACTACGAAAAGAAATTCAGACTCAATAAAACACTTTTAGGGGCAAGAGCCCCCACCCCTCTCTCCACTTCCCAATCTGTCCCATGTCACTCTTATCTTCTCCTGACTTCCTATGACCCCAATCTGAGACACCTGTGGGTTCGGCAGCTTCAGAACTTTGTAAGAGCAGTGGGCGAGAGGTGGGGAAGGTTGGCTGTGACAGAGCCAATGTCCTAGAAAACTCATCTGTAAGGGTGGTCGAGGTCTTCGAACCTGCCCAAGCCAGGCCTGCGGGAACAGCATTTGGGGTGCAGGGTTATGCTCCTCAGCACACTGAGCAGTGCATGCCCTCTACAAGGGGCTAAACTATTCTAAAGCCAAGCAAGTGAAGATCTAGAATAAATTACTCAGAGGCTTCCAATTTCAGTACTAACTCTCTAGTACAATTAACTGGGTCACTGGCCATACTTGCCCCATTATCTTCAAGAGTATTAAGACTTAGACCCCATGTCTGTAACAGAACCTAGTATACACTCAGTGCTCAATAAGTGGTTTCTGAATGTTGACCGAATGTCTAAATAGTTGAAAGTCTGTGGTCTTCATAGTTAGAAGCTGGCAACCCTTAAATACAAAATAGGTTTCAAAAAAACTGGAGGGGGGTAATAAAAGGGAATAAACCACCATTTTCAGATTAATCTAAAAATCAATAGAGTTGTCCAAACTAAGGTAATTGAAAATGAAGAAGTGAGTTTGACAGGTTGTGAAGGTGCAGGGATTTAATTAGAAACTGAGAAAATTATAAAAATAATTTAAGCACATATATCCTTTTTCCTCCGTCACTAATTTTGAGTATGATTATGAAATACTTGTATTCTAGCCACACATAGGGTTCAGAAAATGCTACTGATTGACCTATCAAACACATATTCAGTATATTAAGCACCACAAAAAATGTGCCTATAACAACAAGCAAGAGAATGAGGCTCCCCGGCAGACCCGAAATCTGCAGGGTAAGACGGCCCAACAGTCAAAGGTATCAAAGGCTCCTCAGGAGAAAGTGAATCAATTGAACTGGAAAAACCTAGTTTACAACCGCATTATTCAATCTGCTTCATTAGAAGCTTAATGGGGACTTTGTAGAGAATTAAACAGTACATTTTGAAGAAATAAAATAACGTTTCAAAGTAATACTTATGCCAGATACTTAAAGGAATAAAAATAAATCAAGTTTCTAAAAGTAGTTTACTGTTCCTTCCCTATATGGATTTTTGTGACATGAATCTATTCATTCAGAGAATAGCTCTAATCTTCTAAATCTAAATGAATGAACAAATAAATAAACACATAAATGAATATAGGTAGAAACCACAGGAAATATTCAGCTCCTAAAAAATGAAGTGATGTAAAATTATAAAATAGTGTTCTATAAATGTCAAAATACCACACTTATAAATTTGGAAAACAGATAAAATGCTTCCCAGGGTACATCTGAACATGTTGTTGCAGTTTAAACCTGGTAGTAGACAAAATTAGAAAAAGCTGCGTGTTACGCTTCACTGCTATTGGACCAAGACATTGGCAGAATAACATTCACCTTTCCGTTTGAAAATGAAGATACATCAAAACGCGTGAGTTGAAAGGTTAAATGTACTCTCTGTGTAGTTGATAAATGTATACCTAATCTAATCAGGGGCCGTCACAGGCCCTGCTGCCCTGACCCAGGCTTCTGGTTTCCATGCGGGTAAGATCTAACCAAGATGTAGGCGCGAGGCCTTTGACCTGCTTGAGACCTTGTCCGTGCCAGCCGCGAGTTCTGGTGAACAGCCGGGAAACTCCTAGTTCAAATCAGGAACATGTGCACTTGGCTAATGTAACACATGGCTCTAAAATTAAAATGCAACATGATCGAGTGCTTCGGGATATTTTAACAACTAGGAGAGAGATTACAGCTAGATAAAACTGGGCCTCCAGGTCACTTTGGCTCATTCATGTTTCTCCCCATTTCTTTGGACTAGACAAATTTAATTTTATTGTATTTCTTAAGAATTTGCTAGAAAAACAAAAGTTTGGTTAAGTTGTTTCATGGCTGATTGATCTTGGGGAAGTGGGGATGTTGTAAGGTTTCTCTGTGACATGTGTCACCTATTAGATAGTTAGCGTTTTCCATCTCCAACTGAGCCAAACCAAATTAATTAGAAAGCGGTTTGAATTACAAGCTAAATACAATGAAAAGTAATCAAAACAGAAAATGACATTTAGGTCATCAATAATATTCCTGAGGTAATTCGGCATTGATTTTTCTTGCTCTTTATGATAAAGAGTTTTACAGGTTGTCAAACCGATGGTTTAACCCTCAGTTATTGCAGTTGTAACAGCCGCAGGAGTCCGAAGCACACATTTAATAATGGGGAAGATTTATTTTATATTTTTTTTGTTCTCACTTTCTTTCTCCTGGAAATAAATACTTAGGATGGTAAGGTGGCCTGAGTTACTTCCTGTCTGAGGAAGTCCAAAAATCCCATTGTTCTTGTAAGATTCAGACTTGAACCTATGTATTTTATCCATAAAATTCAAATCAAAGTAGATATCAGAGATTCAGATGAGAGAAAAACAACTCCCAATAGTGTATTAAATCTTCAATTTTAATAAGGAAAAAATATGAATTGTGACAATCTTTGCAAAGAAATCCTCCTTTTCTTCAAAGTAGAACTTTATTTTTTGCTAGGTGAGAAGTGAAATGCTTGGTTTGATGTCTTTTAGAATGCTTGGGTCTGTGAAAATTGATGTGCTGGATTACTTTTTAAATTTCAGTAAAGGAAGAACCCATGGTGCCAAGACTCCTCCAAATAGCTAGAGTTATGAATCAGGGGAAAGGAAAAAAATAAAAAACAGAGAAGGTATAGGTTTTGTTTTAATTATATCAATTTCCAGTTCGTCAACCCTTGGAAAGTATTTGATGAGGATTGGTGACCTTCCATTTAAATTTACAGAGACCTTTCCTCTGGCTCCTGGGATCGCACAGGAGCCATCTGCAGTCTGGACCGTTTAAGAAATCTTCCAGTTCAGCCTCAAGAGGACACCCCATGCCCAACTGTGCTTCTGGGGTTCAGGAGGTGGCTCTCGGCAGTGCCCAGGCCTGGAGACAGCACCAAGTGGCACAGATAACCACCGGTCAGAGTTCTCTAACTCCCTTAGAGCAGCAGCTAAGATGGCACGAGCAACTTCAACGCCCTTAAGGTCCTTCTCCTGGGCCAGACAGGCTGCAGGGTTTCACTGCGGAGGGCATTTTGATACTGGACCATTTATCATACACATCTTTAGAAGGCAAAGTCCAAACTTCTTGTCGTGAGTTTACCAAATTGTTTAGGATCTGCCTCAGAAAATTCGCTTCCTACCTACCACTTCCCAACCAACCGCACACTAATAATATCAAGCTGCACAGAATTAGATGCAGTTCTCTGATGGGCCAGATTCTCTAACACTCCCATGCGTTGACTTTCGTTTTGTCTTACTGGTTTCTTTTTTCTGGAATCACTTCATCTCTTATTTTAAGGTTGATTCTAGTGATCTTTGAGGAACCTTGGAATGAACAGCCATTTATATCAGAATGAGAGCACCTGTACCCCAGATCTAGGCTCTGCTACCCAATATGATAGCCACTAACAACAAGTGGTATTAAAATAAAAATCAAAATGAACTAAAATGAAATACACTTAAAAATTCATTTTTTCATTTATGCTGGTCACATCCGTGTTCAACAGCCATATGTGGCTAGTGGTTACTGTATCATAAACAGTACAGATATAAACCATTTCCATTACTGCAGAGTGTTCTTTTGGATAGCAATGATCTAGAGAATAAGCGTGTCTCATCCACCATGGAACCAAAGCTCTAGAGCCTAAAACTCATTGGAAGCCGAGTGCCACTGATGGGCGTGAAGAGCAATCTCAGCACTCAGTTTGTAGTTACTATGGCTATTAGGGTCAGAGAGGACGAAAGGACACCAATCAAACACCAAAAGCACATTTGGGATTTTTACATTTTTTGGTCTGAACCCTGAAAAGAGCATGAAGAGTGAATAACTTCTTGATTCCATATCTGCCTGAACACCAGCATATGAAATACTCTTGTAATTACAATGCAGGGCAAGGCAGGGCAGGAGAGAACCAAGTATTACCATTGGTACTCTACTGCTAATACTGTTAGTCTCTTTGCAATATAGTCCATACTGTATTTAGGTTTATATAGGCTTATTTTCCCAGCTTTAGAAATCAATCCACTCTTTAAAACAATGTCTTCAAATGACTGACTTCTTCTTGGAACACGTCCTTCTGGAATGTGCATATAGAATTAAATAGATGCTATCAGACCATGGTACTCCCAAAAGGCCACCTTCTGGGAGTGAAACTAGAGAAATCAACACACAATAGACTCCAGTATTCATTCCTTCAGCATACATTTATCGGGGTCACACCATGCCAGGCTGAGTGCCGGGCACAGGGATGCAATAGTAGGCAAGACTGAGTTGGTTCCTGCTGGTTAAATGTCATCACCTGTCATCATAACTCAAACCAAGAGACGGCTGGAAAATGGACAGCCCCCTGGGGCTGGGCTATTGCCCTAGATCAGGATACGCCCTCAGGGAGGCAAAGATGGAATTTAATAATGTAAAGAAACTACAAGCCCACAATCCTTTACCTGAAACCCTTGGGTCAGATGGCTTTGAGAATTAAATTTATCAGATTTAGAAATTTATAAATTCCATATATTATGTCATACCCACAGTGGGGAAACAGAGTGGTACTCTGTAATTAAACACATTGAGATTTCTGAAGCGAAACATACGACTTGTGAGAAGTTAAGTAAAGTCTTTAAATAGCCTTACATGAATTCAGGTCAAGTGTTACTGTCAAATATGTTTCGGTGCCACTTTACTTAAAAAAAAAAAGTTTTAAGAACCTTTTAGGATTCTGGGTTTGCAGATAAGGGACTATAGAATCTATTTGAAATTTGGAAATATAATGTGTTACCTAGAAGATTACTGTCAACGTAGAATCTGGGAAAATAAGAGCCAATGAATGTCTCCTATTTTGTCCTGAAAATAAAGTAATTTTGGTTGGTGAGTTTCTCTCTAGAGCTGGTCAGCTTCTCCCTAGAGTGGTGGCTCTCTGCCCTGCTGGTCACTGGAACCAGCCTTACAAATTCATGCCCAGGCCACACCCTGGGCCACACCACTCTGATGCTCCGAGGGTGGGACCAGATGTACGCAGGCATTATTTTACTTTCTCAGCTAGGGTATCAAATATTTACAATAAGAAATATAAAATTTGAGAATCTCAAACAACTACCACACAGGACAAGATATAGAATACCCCAGGTTCATTTTCAGGCCCTCTCACCCCCATGGACCCCCCTTCCCACCAGAGGCAACTACTGCTCTGACTTCTGGTCACCAGTGGTTCGCCTCAGCTAGCAGTGTTTTGTAATGCTGGGTCTCCAGTGGGGCGGCTCACTGGCATCACCTGGAGAGGTTTAACCAGCGCTGGCACCAGGGTTCCACCCCAGAGACAATGATTTACAGGGTCTAGGCAGCAGCATATTATAGCTACCAAGTGATTCTAATATGTAGCAGTTTGCAAACCACTCTTTAGTGACTATAAAATATTCTTTGGCCTATAGGCCAAATACTTAACTACTAAACCATCGAATATAATCAGAAAAGAGGTTGCTTTTTGCAGAGTTAATATGAAATTTCCTTTCTCTTTCCCCTTCTATACCTCCCCCCCAAACTTTTTTGCCCTCCACCCTCCTTTTCATTCTCCCTCTTTTTATTGCTTTCCTCCCTCCTTCTTTCTCTTACTTCCTTCTTTATCTGATAAAGACAATTGCTACTTGTAATGCTTGTGGCTGAGGCCAGGCAGATTCATATTGGATTCGGGCAGACGGTAGAGAAACTGCAGAGCCGGAAAGCATTGGGCCATTACAGTTTAATAGGGTCTTGCAACGGTAGACGAATGGACAAGCAAACCGGCAGGGGAAAAACCTGTTCTCATGGCAGCAGGTGAACAACTAACAAAATGGTCCCTGGCAGTGGCAGGCAGGCAATCCACCATCCACAATCGGCCCTGAGGGCAAGCACCACAGCCTTACACAGACCATACGCAGGTGGTGCTGCGCTATGCTCATGCAATAATCTGGCACAGGATAAGTGAGCAAGCCTAACACAGCTGTTTTCCCAACACTACTACAGATATCAGAAGCAGCTTAAGTTCTATCTATTAAACTCCGTATTTTCTCTCTTATTTTCATTTTTCCGGAAGAAATAAAGGTCTACCGGAAAGTTCTGTCCGTTTCTATCACAACAAGTTTCGACACGTAAGCACATGTTTATTTGGCGCATGTGTGCCTCTCTATTTATATTACTTAATGTATACATACTGACGTAGCAAATGAACTAAAACAAAGTTGATTCACATTAGTCTTATGTGTGAAGCGATAGTGTACCCATGGCTACTGATAAAGTTCATTTACGCCACTGTAATTTTTATGAATTTCAACAAGGAAGAAATGCTACAGAAGCATGTCTGTCGCATCCACCATATTTCCCGGACTTAGCACCCTCCGACTATCACTTGTTTTTGTCCTTACAAAATTTTTTGAAGGGCAAAAAATTCAAAAATGAAGAAGATATCAAACAAGCACTGGTTCAATTTTTTGCATCAAAAGATAAAACATTTTTCAAAAATGGGATATACAAATTGCCCTCACACTGGCAAGAAATCATTAATAATAATGGCAATTATATTATTTAATAAAGTTTATTGACAGTAAGAAAAATTTGTATTTTGTTTTATTCCAAAATTGAACAGAACTTTCTGGTAGACCATTTTTGAAAAGGATAAAAAGAGGGAAATATGAGAGAACTAGAAAAAGAAAATGAAATGAGCTGAGTGGGGAGGAGCTGCAAGGTTTCAAGGGAAGAAAAGATCACAGGAAGAAAGGTACGGTGAGAGGAAACATTCTCTTCCGCCACAGTTTACTTCACCCTGTATGTTCACCTTCAAAACGGCCCAGTAGAACCAAAGGAGCTTTTAAAAAATTGCTGGTGGGAGGGGGGAGCTCACTTCCCTTTTTCACAGGTCTAGAACAGTTAAGGTGAATGTAATTTCTTCAGGCTCTCACATAAATGTGAATTGGGCCAACAATGTCAGTTCCTCCTTTAGTGAATTAGAAGATTTGGCTACACTGGATATATTTGTATTAATTTCATCCACTCCCTTTTACTAAACTAATGGGAACAGCAGGGAAACAAAGCCCAAATGCATAAGTCTCTTTGCATTCTTGCACCATTCCACCCACTTAACACCAATAAACATTTGAAAAACCAATTGCTAAGAAGCTCTATAATAAAGCTGACAAGTCCATAATCAAAAGTAACCCCACTAGGTGATCTGATCATAAATTTCAAACTGGGCAGATCATGGTGGGGAGTCATGCTCCAGGCATGGAAATTCTTCAGCAAAACGTTTATCTTGGTCTTAAGCTATCCCTGCCCATTGTTTATGCCATCTAGGTTAACACACCTATGAAATGTCTCTTTTTCAGACCCCTCTGAAGCCTAACCACCCTCAAGAGAGCACCATCTTGTTAACGGGGTCCTATAATCCAATCCCTGCCTTGCTTTCTCCCAGTTTCATGGAATCTTCCTTATTTCCCTCCTTCATTCAAATGCTGAAAAGAAACTGCAAACTGTCATTCTGAGGAACATTTTTTCTCAGTCTATTGAGACATTGCTTCCGGGTGTATCTTCTATTTGGCTCAAATAAAGTCTAATAAACTGTTATAATTATAAAAATGTTCTACAGGTTTGGACATTTTTATGTCAGCCCTGGCATGTCTGCTGACTGTAACTTCTTCATCCATAGCTTCTTAGACCTCATAGTAAATAAAGAACACCTTCCTCAGGTCTCTCTGTGTTCTTGGGAGGCGGTGTGGCATTTTGATTGAGAGCTGAGTTCCTAAGTCAGACAGCCTGCCCTTTCCCCTCCACGCAATAACAATGAGACCTTGAAAAGCCGGTTGTCAGGTATTGTAATGCACCCAGCTTCATTCTTTTTCTTTAGGATTGCTTTGGCTATTCGGGTTTTTTTATAGTTCCATATAAATCTGATGATTTTTTGCTCCATTTCTTTAAAAAATGTCATTGGAATTTTGATGGGAATTGCATTAAATTTGTATATTGCTTTGGGTAATATGGCCATCTTGATTATATTTATTCTTCCTAACCAAGAACAAGGAATATTCTTCCATCTCATTATATCTTTTTCGATTTCCCTTAACAATGGTTTATAGTTTTCATTATATAAGTCCTTTACATTCTTTGTTATGTTTATTCCTAGGTATTTTATTTTTTTTGTTGCAATCGTGAAGGGGATTATTCTTTTGAGTTCATTCTCAAATATTTCATTGTTGGCATATAGAAAGGCTATTGACTTCTGTATGTTAATTTTGTATCCTGCGACCTTACTGTATTGGCTTATTGTTTCTAGTAGTCTTTTTGTGGATCCTTTGGGGTTTTTGATGTATAGGATCATATCATCTGCAAAAAGTGATACCTTTACTTCTTCTTTTTCGATATGGATGCCTTTTATTTCTTTGTCTTGTCTGATTGATCTGGCTAGAACCTCTAGTACCACATTAAATAAGAGTGGAGAGAGTGGACAACCCTGTCTTGTTCCTGATTTAAGGGGGAAAGCCTTCAGTTTTGTGCCATTTAGTATGATGTTAGCTGATGGTTTATCATATATGGCCTTTATCATGTTGAGATATTTTCCTTCTATACCCATTTTGTTGAGAGTCTTAAACATAAAATTGTGTTGCATTTTATCGAAACAATTAAGTACATAGAAGAAGACATAGGTACTAAACTCATGGACCTGGGTTTTAAAGAGCATTTTATGAATTTGACTCCAAAGGCAAGAGAAGTGAAGGCAAAAATTAATGAATGGGACTACATCAGACTAAGAAGTTTTTGCTCAGCAAGAGAAACTGATAACAAAATAAACAGACAGCCAACTAAATGGGAAATGATATTTTCAAACAACAGCTCAGATAAGGGCCTAATATCCAAAATATACAAAGAACTCATAAAACTCAACAACAAACAAACAAACAATCCAATAAAAAAATGGGAAGAGGACATGAACAGACACTTCTCCCAGGAAGAAATACAAATGGCCAACAGATATATGAAAAGATGCTCATCTTCATTAGTTATTAGAGAAATGCAAATCAAAACTGCAATGAGATACCACCTCACACCTGTTCGATTAGCTATTATTAGCAAGACAGGTAATAGCAAATGTTGGAGAGGCTGTGGAGAAAAAGGAACCCTCATACACTGTTGGTGGGAATGTAAAGTAGTACAACCATTATGGAAGAAAGTATGCTGGATCCTCAAAAAACTGAAAATAGAACTACCTTATGACCCAGCAATCCCTTTACTGGGTATATACCCCAAAAACTCAGAAACATTGATACGTAAAGACACATGCCGCCCCATGTTCATTGCAGCATTGTTCACAGTGGCCAGGACATGGAAACAACCAAAAAGCCCATCAATAGATGACTGGATAAAGAAGATGTGGCACATATACACTATGGAATACTACTCAGCCATAAGAAATGATGACATCAGATCATTTACAGCAAAATGGTGGGATCTTGATAACATTATACGAAGTGAAATAAGTAAATCAGAAAAAACCAGGAACTGCATTACTCCATACGTAGGTGGGACATAAAAGTGAGACTAAGAGACATTGATAAGAGTGTGGTGGTTAAGGGGGGAGGGGGGAGAGGGAGAGGGAAAGGGGGAGGGGGAGGGGCACAAAGAAAACTAGATAGAAGGTGACAGAGGACAATCTGACTTTGGGTGATGGGTATGCAACATAACTGAATGACAAGATAACCTGGACATGTTATCTTTGAATATATGTATCCTGATTTATTGATGTCACCCCATTAAAAAATAAAATTATTAAAAAAAAAAAAAGAAAAAAGAAAAGCCGGTTGTAGCCTCATGTTACATCATCAGTAAATTGTAAAATGTGACATCTCAGCCTGGGTAGACTATGATGCCCAGTTATTTATTCAAACACTAACCTAAGTGCAAAGGAGGGCATCCCTCCTACTTTCTGGGCATTTCTCAAAAAAACCTTTCATTTATTAGTCCCTAGGGGTGCTGCCTGGAGGCCAGGGGTCAGAGCGGGACAGCTAAACAGGGACTCTAGCAGCTAAATTATACCTCAAAAATTTCCCCAAATAGTTTGGAAAGGTTTACTGGCAACGAAACCCAGAAAAGGGGTCTAGTGAGGGCAGCAGCCAACTTAGTGCTATGACTCGGGCCAAATGCCTGGCTGTGCAGAGCCCAGCGCTTTCTTCTGCCACACCACATAGCCATACCACAGCTTGGGTACTGACTGCAGAAGGAATGGACTTCAGAATTGTCTCCTTCAACATGAAACTACTAACACTTACAGAGGCCAACACCCTGCAGCTTCCTCTGGCTGCTCATAAAATCAACAAGCACCTGCAGTGCAGGGCTCCTGGGTATGGGAAGCAGCAAGGGAGGTTAACAGCAGCTGGGCTGGAGACTAGTACTTGCAGTGAGTCAAGATATAATGGGATACAAACACCTGCCTCTCTGCCTGACCTGTGGTGGCACAGGGGATAAAGTATTGACCTGGAATGCTGAGGTCGCTGGTTTGAAACCCTGGGCTTGCCTGGTCAAGGCACATATGGGAGTTGATGCTTCCTGCTCCTCCCCACCTTCTCTCTCTCTCTCTTTATCCTCTCTAAAATGACAATAAAATCTTTTTAAAATTTTATAAGAAAAGAAGCACCCACCTCTTTAGGTGGTTTCTTATGAAGAAACGGCATTGGTGACTACAATTTCTTAGGCTTTCCAAATTTCTAAAAATGACCACTTAAAATGAGGACGTTACTCCTGTGGTCAAGGCAAAACAGAAGCACCTCCTTGGCCAGCCTCCTCTTGCCAGTCACTCCGCAATGCTTTCTGGGCTGTTACTGCCTGTGTTCCTTCGGCAGCAATACAGCTGAATCTTGGGGTCACCCTTCTTGACTCACGAAAGCCTGAAACCTAATAACAAAGGGCACGCGAGAAGGTATTTCAGGAGATGTCCAAGTCCCTCTTGAATTTAATGAGAGTGAAGTTTTGCAGGGTGAAGTTCCAATTACTGTGTGAAACTTTCTGGCTTTCCTTCAGGGACTTGAACAGGTGGGAGTATGAAGACCACCTGCTTCTCTGCACAGTGACTAATAAATTTATAAACACTTAATCAACATTGACCTGTGGCAACTCTCTTAAAATAGTTCTTTCACAACTGGAATTCAACAGATTTGGAATTACTGGGTGACTTTATAAGGTCACTTCCTTATAAGGGGATGGGCTGCAAAGTCTGGTTGGGCCAGAACCCAGTCCTCACCCACAGGCCAGAATAGCTGCTCCTTATCATGCTCACAAAACCTAGGACCGTAATGATGACACTTTTTTTTTTTTTTCAAGGACAGAGCGAGAGTCAGAGAGAGGGATAGACAGGGACAGACAGATAGGAATGGAGAGAGATGAGAAGCATCAATCATCAGTTTTTCCTTGCAAGACCTTAGTTGTTCATTGATTGCTTTCTCATATGTGCCTTGACCGCGGGCCTTCAGCTGACCAAGTAAACCCTTGCTCGAGCCAGCGACCTTGAGTCCAAGCTGATGAGCTTTTGCTCAAACCAGATGAGCCTGCACTCAAGCTGGCGACCTTGGAGTCTTGAACCTGGGTCGTCTGCATCCCAGCCCGATGCTCTATCCACTGCGCCACCGCCTGGTCAGGCTGATGACACTATTATTCCATAGAAATTGCTAACTTGTAACCCTCTTGGAGGAAACCCATTCAGAGATTCGAAGTGAGCTTTGAGAATCGAAAATAACAATCCATTGTCTGATGTGGGGAAAACTAGATATTCAGGTGCAAAAGAATGGAATTAGACACTTATCTAACACCATATGGAAAAATCAACTCAAAAATGCATAGACTTACATGTAAGACCTAACACTGTAAAACTCTTAGGAAAAAACATAGGGGAAAAGCACTTTGACATTGGTCTGGGCAATGATTTCTTGGACATGTGATTAAAAGCAGAGGCAACAGAAACAAAAATAGACAAGTGGGACTCTATCAACCTCAAAAGCTCCTGCACAGCAAAGGAAACATCAACAGAATGAAAAAGCAACTTACAGAATGGGAGACAATATTTGCACACCACATATCTGATAAAGTATTAATGATCAAAATTTAATAAGAACTCTTATAACTCAAGAGAAAAACAAACAAACAGATAACCTGTATAGAAAATGGGCATAGAACCTGAATAGACGTTTCTCAAGGACATGCAAATGGCCTGCTGATACACAGGAGAAGGACGCTCAACAACACTAATCATCAGAAAAATGAAATCAAAATCACAGTGAGACACCATTTCACACCTGTTAGGATGGCCATTATAAAGAAACAAAAGATAAATGGTGGTGAGGTTGTAGAAAAGTTGGAAACCTTGCACACTGTTGATGGGAATACAAAATGATATAGCTGCTGCAGAGAAACCACATTAAGGTTCCCCCCAAAATTAAAATAGAACTACCATATGATCCAGCAATCCTGCTTCTTGGTATAAGAGCCAAAGGAATCAAAGTCAGTATCTTAAAGAGAAATCTGTACTCTCATGTTCACTGCAGCATTATTCAAAATAGCCCAGATAGGGAAACAACTTAAATGTTGGATAAAGAAAATGCTGTCTATACATACATACAAAGAGGAAGATTTTATTCTGTCTTAAAAAGAAGGAAATTCTGTCTTATGTTACAATATGGATGGAACTTTAGGACATTATATAAGTGAAATAAGTCCATTCCAAAAGGACAAGTACTATATGATTAAATATCTAGATTAGATAAATTCATAGAAGCAGAAAGAGATTGGTGGCTGCCAGGGGCTGGAGGTGAGAGAAATGGAGAGTTGATGTTCAATGGGCTGAAGTTTCATTTATGCAAGATGAGTCAGTTCTGCTATAGAGCATAGAGCCTGTAGTCAATAATACTGCCTTGTGCACTAAAAAATTTGTTAAGAGGGAAGATCTCATTTTAAGTATTCTTACCAGAAAACAAAAAACAACACAAAAGGGCAGAAGGAAACTTTTGAAGGTAATGGATATGAAGTAATAGTTTCAAGGAGATTTCTGTATGTCCAAAATTATCACTTTGCATACATTAAATGTGTCCATTTTTTTTGTATAGCAATTATGCCTCAGTAATGTTGTTGAAAATCTCTATTTTCAAATCTCAAATTCACCAAAACCAAACAAACAAAAAACAAAAACAAAACTAGAGAATGTAAATTTCACTATAATAACCAAGTTAAAAAAATTCATCCAATGATGACTTTAACTATAATACATTTAATCTCATGTAGCCTCTGAAGCTACAGAAAAACTCTGTCAGCAGAGTTCAAGTCCCGAGTTCAGATCTGGACTTTCCCACTATTTTCAACACTAACTCCCTGGGTGTCGATCTATTCCTCTGCTTCCCGCTCCCTGCCCCAGCATCTTCCCTGCTATATTGGTTAGAACTAGATTCTGCTGCAAGTGACAGAAGAATCACACTAGTGGAGGCTTAAACAAGAGAGAAGTTCATTTTCCTCTTATGTAAATTCAGCTCAGAGTGGCAGTCCTAGGCTGGCACAGTAACTGCATAGTCAGCAGGGACCCAGACTCCTGCTACCTTGTTGCTCTCCATCTTCAGCATATTGTTTCCTCTCTTGGCCCGAGATGGTTACCAGGCACGACTGTCAGGGCCACGTTCCTGTCAGGAGGAGGAGGAGGTGGCAAGGAAGGACATCTCTCCCACTTTCAGGGCATTTCTCCAAAGGTGCATGAGACGCTTCCTCTTCTGTTCCACTGTCCAGAACTTAGCTGCATGAGTGCATCTCACTGCAAGGAGGCCTGGACTTTTTATTTTGGGTGACGATCTATCCAACCCAAACCTGGGATTTCTTTATGAAAGTAGGAAGGGAAGAACAGTGACTAGGGGACAAACAGCTATCCAGCAGTTTTTGTCTAAGGTGTCAGGCTAGACTCAGTGAGGATAAAGGTTTCAAAGTAAAAAAAGGTTGTAGGGCTGCCGTGCAAGCTGCCGTCCTGCACATGTGGGCAGGAATGGATAAATAGAGATTCTATGTAACATAATCAAGGCACAGCTTTTATAATGCAACACATGGCCATTTCTTGCCTGCTCAATACCTTTAAGAACTGAACCCAAAGCTCAGAAGACTAGAAGGTAGAAAAACAAATGCATATGTACAAGCTACCTTTGTTTACATTTGTTTACATGTTACTAGACAACTGGATAAATGAGACTTTTGGTGCCAGGCAAACAGGTTTTTTAATTGAATATTAAAAGGAAAAATATATGAATTATCACTGAAAGTCACCTCATGGTGCAAAAAAATACAGCTGCTACAGCTTGGCCCATTTATACAGAGCAGAATTCACAATGACAAACAATGACAGAAAGAAAATAAAGCGGCTGGCTGGGGCTTAGAACGTAACAGACTTCTGAATCGGCTTTACTCATTGACCACGTCAGGTCTACTAACTTACAGAAGAACGGACACTTCACTGTGCAGGTTCAGCCAAACTGATTCCCTCCTCCATCCCAACCCTTTTTGTTTTTTGGAAGTCCAACAGGTTGATTTATTGAACTTATTTCTTGAACTTGAGGGTTGTTTGGTGCACATGCAGAGAATGGACACGAACATGTTGTATGCATACAGAGCGTTTGTGGCCACCTGCCTCTGGTTAAGGTTTACTACCTAGAAGTTACAGATGCTGTAAGGAGTATCTAGTTAAGAGAGGACCTGATTTGGGATAAAGAAGCTCATTCTTTGCCTGAAGTTGAGTTGATCTTTACACAGAGAACACAGATTTACAAGGCAGGAGGGAACTCCAGTAAGCCTTCATGCCACTTCTCAAGCTCCCTAAACCCAACGGGGAAGGAAAGGAGGCTCTTTGGCCAAAGGGCAGTTGAGGCTTTTCATCCCTACATAAAAGAGTAGTGCAGCTGATAGAAGAGAATCTTTAGGACCTCAAAGAAAAGGAATCCTATGTTGCCTAGTCAAGAGGCCCTAAACTCTATCAAGTGCAAGAAGAATACTCATGGCTATTTATCACAGGGAGACTTCCCTTTTTATGAAGCCAAGGGAATGTAGACTTCTCGAGTGTGGCCAGCAATTTGGGCAGCACTGCCCAAGCAAGAGTCATCTACAAGTCACTTTGCAAAAAATTATGGATTAAGCCTCACCTGTGGTGGTGCAGTGGATAGAGCATCAACCTGGGACAATGAAGTCCCAGGTTCAAAACCCCAAGATCACTGGGTTGAATTTGGGCTCATCTGGCTTGAGCGCAGGCTCACCAGCTTGAGAGCAGGGTTGCTGGCTTGAGTGCAGGGTTTCCAGCTTGAGTATGGGATCATAGACATGATCCCTTGGTTATTGGCTTGAGCCCAAAGGTCACTGGCTTAAAGGCCAAGGTTGCTGGGTTGAGTCTAAGGTTGCTGGCTTGGCTGGAGCCCCCCATCCCGATCTAGGCACTCATGAGAAGCAATCGATGAACAACTAAAATGAAGCAACTACAAGTTGATGCTTCTCATCTCTCTCCCTTCCTGTTTGTCTGTCTTTCTCTCTCACTAAAACAACTACAACAAAAAACAAGCAAACAAACAACCAAACTGCTGATGAACTCTGCCAGCTTCATAAAGAAATCTTATGGGACGTCACTACTTAAAGGAACACTGTTGACCAAAGATCTTTTTACAATGTTGTCGCTGCATGATAGACTAACTGGGGCAGGAAGAAGCTGTCTTCAGGAATCTCTTATTAAGAAAGTACCCACTTATCAACAATTGAAAAAGTTGGGAGTTTAAAAAACAGGAGAGTATAGAAATGGAAGGATAAAAAAAAAAGAAGCAGTGAAAAAAGATGAACAATTTAGGAATGGACCCTAAACTTCCAAATTCTTCATTTAAAGAGTGTGAACATTTTAATTTACTCTCTAGATAAGAGATATAAAACTCAGCTTGGAACTACTGAATAGAATACCCGTAGACTATTAAAAGCACCACTTTATGGCTGAGATGCACTTCTGTGGACAGGCCATTTATAACCCCATTTCAGTGTACAAGCAACTCCACTTTCATAAATGCTATCTGATTCATAAAATGTATTAGTGCCCCTTATTTTCAATTGGTGGCAATCTGTATTTTATTTTCCATTTCCAAATGAAAATATGGGCCTCTTTACAAAACTGTAACAAAATCTCCCATATCCACCCGGTATGCAACAGTAGCAGTTTTAACACTGTGTGCAATTCCTCAGACTTTCTCCAGCAGATGAGGGAGTACACAGGGCAGGTAACCAGCTTTAGAAGACACGCATCCAGCAGCATGAAAGCAGGGCTGGCAAGAACAATGATGAAGTAAAAACTTCATTCCCAGCATCCCAGAGGGGATGGGGCTGCCCACAGAGCACCCTGAGGTGTCAGTGGGGTGCAACTTCGGGAAACTTCCCTCCCTGACTCCCCAGCAGAGAACCCTTGAAGTGCGGTAATGAAAGCATTTCCCTCAATTTCGTCTCTTTTCTGGCTTGTGGCAGTGAAGAAGAAAGACCCTATCATCTGCTGGCTGATGAAAACTAGAATAGCTATACACTGTCACCAGATCATTTGGAGGAAAAAATGATAAATGCCCTAAAGAAAGCCCTGGAACGCTATATGTAAATCTGAGGTAAGAAGAGCCAATAAGGTCTCTGACAACATTAAGCCAGTTACTAGCAATGAAGCAATTATATGTGCAATGGAAACAATCTGTAATGACAGCTACAGCAAAGGCACAGGAGAGGGCAGGGGATGGCTTGGAATACTCTGAAATATCTAGTGTCCTGTGAGGAGAGAAGTGTGACCTATTCCAGAGCGGAGAGTCAGAAAGATCTGGGATTATAAATGGAGACTGAAGTGACTGTATCATACAACTTTCCAATTATAAGTGCTTTAGCTCTGGTGAAGGCACACTTCATAAAACAACCAATGGCAGGTGTCGCAAAGTAAAAGCAAGAATGCTGAACAGAAGCAAGCAGAGGGAGGCGACTAGAAACAAGAGTGCAAAAACTGTCAAAACATGATGGCATTGGATTGGGCCAGGGTGCTGAGAAAGGGATGGACCATACATGACTGCTGGAAGAAGCTGCCACAATCCTTCTGTGGCAGGCTGCTGAATCATGTGCGTCAACAACTGTAAGACTCCACCCGTCTGCTGGACTTGGGAGCTCTGTTATTTAGAAAGTATCCTAAAGAAATATTTAAGGATATGAAAAGTGATTTAATGAAGTGTTAATAGTAATAATAACAACAACTAACACTCATTGGGTCTTATTATCTCTTTCACAGGAAAGAAAGCTTGTTCTGGATGCTGGTGAAGGCATTAGGTGGGAAATTAGAATAAACACTTTAAAGATTGTCTGTAACATATAAATGCATCTACATATACATGTACACACATATTTACAGTACAACACATTACCTTTCTTTGCCTGTTAAATAACTTTACAGATAAATCACAAGCTCTGAAAGACTGGATGATGGAAAACAAATGCATACATACAAGGTACTTTTGTTTACGTTTGTTTATATGTTACCAGACAACTAGATGAATGAATTTCTGGCATCATAAAAACAGCTTTTTTAATGGAATATTAAAAAGAAAACATAAAATGATAAGTAACTTCACATTATGGTGCAGAAAAATACAGGAACCATAGCTTTTCATTTATAAGAGCAGATTACGCAAGACAGAAGAAAACAAAAATGCTGACTGAGGCTATAGTGCTTTCCGTATCTTAACTCCTTTTACTCGGAGGATGTTCAACACAGTGTTGTTTATGATAACTTCTTAAATACTCATTACAGATGACATTTCCATATAATGCAAACATTAGGAACCAATTACAAAGAGTAATATAGAACTACATTTACAGACATGAAAAACAAGATCCTCTGACATGAGAAACACGTGAGTATGCAACAGTATATACAGTAGAGTGTCATTTTTGTTAAAACACTAATAATGATAATATGTGTGAGTGGGAATAATGACAATTTTTATGTTCTTTTGTTGACCTGGAGCTTTTTAGATTTTAGAATTAAACATGTATTATTACAAAAAAATAAAAAGATATATATGACATTTAGAAATACCTATTCCCATACAAAGGTCAAAACTTAACAAATGACCGTATAAATAAGTGTATTAAATGAACATTTTCTTCTTTAGACATTAAAAACATAGATTTCTATGGCTTACATGCTTTGAAATCATCATAAGAAAGATTCTATTAACACAAAGGCAATCTATACCTGAAGAAAGGGTATTGTTGCCTTGATAAGGACCAATGGGAAAAGAAAATATGTTGCAAGTGCATGATATATCTCACATTGTATAAAAATATCTGAACCCATATGTTCATACAGATCATGCAATCAATTTTTGCATCAATCTGATCAACTCATTTTTCCTCATCTTACAAATGAGGAAACTGAGGCAAGAGAGAAGCAAAGTGACTGACCCAGTTTAGAAACTTGCTTTTCTACAATGTAGACACCTATAATAAAACAGATAATTGAGACAATCTAACTGTTAAAATATCACTACACTGTTTAAGACTTTGGCCTATTACATGTTAGAGTCAGAAGCTACCTCCAGCTTTGGAGGCAGAGGGTCCAGGAGACAGTTTAATCCTTGCGCACCAGTTTTCTAGCTTGTTATGAGATTAGTATATTATATCATATTGTTTGAGGCACTGCTAGTGGTATTTTAGCCTATGATCTGTAGCATTGGATTTTATGTCTGAGCAATAGCAAATGAGAAAGGAGTTTGCTAGAGCTCCACCCAGTGATGACAGCTCACCATGAGAGTGTTAACACCACCCAGTGTTAGAGCTGCTGTCATCATAGTGTATGTCTAGAATTTTGTTTGTTTATTTTTCGCCATGCTGGCGACTGCAACTCACACCACTTTTCTGTCCCTGAGCCTCCATAACCTTAACCATTCCTCCTACCGTGTAAAACAGAGCCCAGACTTAAGGTGACGAAACTGGCTGGTAGATGTGAGGCATCGACTATAGAACCCTCTGAGTCACGCAGCCATTACGAAGTAACTGACCTATATGAAACTGCTACCATGGTTCACAAACTTATTGTCAGGTTCCAGCCTCTAGCTGTTCTCTGATTGTTCTAAATACTTGACAAACTGAAGCCTTTTCACTTTCCGTTGAAATTGCCTCATCTGCCTGTCAGAGCGCCATGGGGGACTCCATTACTTTTCTGACTTCTTTCCCCTCCTGACAAGTCATTTAGCTGGCTTCTTGTTGTGAAGGCTGTCCATGTCAAATTAGCCAGGGCCCCTATTGTCCTTATTACCACTCGAAAAGCCATCATGAGTAATGCTACGGGGTCCCTCAGTTGTCATCATTTGTCAGAAAGAAAGGGAGTGTGGTTACATATAGCTGACAGGTAATTTCAGTGTCTACAATTACCCCAATTAGTCTTGTCATAAACAATTCGATAAATGCACACCAATACAAACAGATAAACACACCAAGGTCTCTCACTATTAATGCTGTGTAATGGGTAAATCAGTGATATTATGCTATATTTTATTTATTTTTTTAAAACTATCCTCAGCTGTGAGCTGGCACTTGCTACCTGGTCAGCACAAATTGTACTATCTACTTTCATTAGCTTGTCACCACAAGAAAATTTGAAAGGCTGTGACAAAATTCATTTAGAGAGCGAGGGAAAGAGCAGATTGTTATAACACCTGCTTTAGGCAAGGCTACAACAAAGGTTTTCTTTTTTGTCAGTTCTAGGTAACTATGAGCTTTAAAGTTGACTATTTTGTGTTAAACCAGCAATATATGAAATATGATAGAAATGGGGAATAGAAGAATTATATCCACACCGAAATTAGGAAATTGATCTGAAAGGGGGAAAAAAAAAGCCTGCTGCTAAATGTACTAGTCAGCAACTATATATTAAAGAAGATTGTGGACTACTCGTTTCACATGTAAGATTATTTCAGTTCTAACTCACGATGACCTTTTTTAAAAAACTGTACCTTAAAACCACATACATAAAGCTTGTCATGTTCAGTGTCAAAGTTATGTATCAACTCCAGTATTATATGGATTTGTTTAAAAAAGGCATCAGCACTGCTCCTTGTTGGACCCAGCATAGAGGTGATTAGGACTTACAGCCAAGTGTGAGATATTGGCTCTCAGGTATTCTTGAAACACAGGGAATAGACCTGTTTCAACATAACACCCTCTAGGAGAACTCTTCAGTTATACTCTGGACTCAACCCTGAATGAAACACCGTTGAGTTCACTCCTGTGAACCACATAAATAAGCGCTCAAGACTCGACATTCTGTAGTGTCCACTGCGCCCTGTCTGTTTGCTGACCGCAATCTTAAGTGATGGCTGAAAAACCCAACACAAGGATATTGTTGTAGGAAATTGCTCTTGGCAACTATTTGTTCAAGCTCAAGATTTTTTTTTTTCCAAACCAACACTAAGAACCCACCAGAAAATAGGACAGGTCTCCCTAATGAGTAATCTATTTTAGCACAGTCTTGTCTAGGCATGACAGTTTACTGAGAGGCTTGAAAAACTCGTAATTACCAGTGTTACAGGGCAATTAATGTATATTACACTGCACTACTCATGGCAGCAACTGTCATTTTCTCAATAAAAATGAGTACTCTTCAGCTAAAGGTGACATTAATTGGGACTTTAATGACTATGCAGAGGAGCTGAAGCCAAATATGAACAAAACAGCGATTCAATGAGCGACTTCAGAAACGAGAAAATTGTACTAAAATGAGATTAATTGCTGTTTAGAAAAAGGAAAGAACCTAAAAAGCTATTAAATTGCAGGGTTTGGGTGCCCGGGTGATGGCTGTGATGTTAATCTTGCATTCTCACAGCAGGCAAATATTCACTAAATTCAGAGCCTTTTGACAGCAGGAAAAATCATGTATGCTTAACTTCAATCCATCAAAAATATATTTCAGCTTTTATCAGTGTTCTAAATACTTCTGCAATTTCAAAAATTACTGCTCCATTCCTTGGCTGTCATCATGCAAATGTGAACACTGTCAATATTGCTATGAAAAATTTCCCAGCTTCAAAAGGCCTACTTCAGTGATAAAGAAAGAAAAACGTGAAGATTAGAATTGCAAAACACACACTGCTAATATAACAGAAATCAAACAATAAGAATTTAATGTTTAAGTTGTGGAAACTGCTAAAATAGAAAATGATGGGGTGTTGGGTTTTTTTGGTAGAAAAATCAAAGAAAAATAATTCTGAAATTCTTTCAAGGTTTGTAACTTGACGCTTAATTAGTCATCACCAATAATTAGTACACAGTTTTTCATCTTGACTTCAGGTGCTACAATTGTTAAAAGTGCTATCTCATTTCTAAAAGCTTTACTCTAGGTCTCTAAAATATTTCTATAATTCTTTACTTTAGGACCTTTTCAAATATCATGATGAATATGAATATATATATATATAAAACAGAGCACTTAAACTTTGACATGAAAGAGGGATAAACAAATTAGATAACTCTGAAGGTATATATAAATACTTTTCATTAAAGAGGGAGTTTTCAAAAAAAGTTACATTTGGGCTGAAGCGTAGCATTGGCAATAGCTGCCCCCATAAAAAGATTAGGCCTGACTTTAGAATACTGGGTACCTTCCTACTACATAAGCAATTCTGTTTGTGCTGCATTTTAATATTTAAAGAGTTTCCTTATCTCCAGTTTAAGTCAGGGCTCAAGACACATTAACACATGTATAATTCTGGCCATACTCAAGAACCACATTCACCAAATGACAGGGGAGGTGAAATAGTGTACTCGTCATCTTCAAATCAGTGATAAACCCAGTCTGTTCTAGAAATCCAGAAAAACAAATCACTTGACCTCTACTATGAAGACTGGCAGTTGGCCACTTGTCTGCCAGAATGTAGTGACAAGGCCACCGCGGAGGAAGAGGCGGCACGGGGAGAAATGCACAGATATCCATGCATGTCTGAACTAAATGGCTGGATGTTCCACTAAGTTTTATCTTCTAGTTGTTTCATTCACGATAAACACGCCTTCTTGAGTTCTGAAGCTAAAATAGAGCCCAATCATCTTTGTAAAACAACTGGCTGCCAGGGTCTTGCATTCCCTATATTACCTGCTCTTCCTCCAATTTTCCCTTTTTTGTATATAGACTTTTATGTTAACAGCATCATTCTTCCTCAAGGGTCTAACAAATGTCCTTTTTAGTCCCTTTTGGGGGGGTTGAAAAGAGGCCTTTGTTATTTATTGCACCATTTCAAAAACTAAGCTCCTCTCATACCTAAAAAAAAACCCAGCTTTATTTTTAAGGACAAAAAATTTACCAGGCTCCCCTAAAAGTCTTTTCAGGCAGAATCCTTAGAGAAGACAGGTGCCTTTGGCTAAATTATCTCTACTCACAAACCATTCACATAAATTTGCCTTAAAAAAAAAAAACAGTACATGTCAATAGTTTGATTCTATTTTGTCTATGCAAATACCATTGATAAAAATTTCAATGGAAGTTTTCAGGGAGTGGAAGAGTTCCAAACTAGGTATTGAAATGGGATTCAGGCATAGGATACTAATTCACCAAACCTGCCAAGAATGATCTAACCCTGTAGCCATACAAAAGAGACTGCAAACCATCGACATGATCCCAGATAATCCCTTATACTGTATCTCTGGGATCTCATCTCCATTCTGCAGTTTACTGCAGGAGGTTCCACTTGGGGCTCCAGGTTTCCCATTGCAGAAAATGGGGGCAGCTTTGTCATGCTAAGTTTGCTGCCTGAGAACGAAGCACTGGGCACTTGGCAACAACACTAGCTCCAGGAATGTTAACGATTGGAACAAACCTTTAAGGAGCCTTCCTAAAATGAACTTATTTGATACTGTTGTTTGGTGCCTGAAATCCTTTCCCCCTCACGGAGGCCACAGCAGTGCTGTGAGAAAAGGTGGCCACACTAAACTACGTGAAAGGCTTGTGCTGAAAAGCGGGAGGTGCTGCTCTTTCGGCTGAGCCTAAAATGCCATTTTTAACCTCATTATTATTTAGCACAGATGTCATAGGTCTCTCTTACAAAATAATATTCAGTGGTTTAAATTTCTTTAAAAAATTTATTGTGGTATAAATTTATTATTGAGGCCTGTTCTAAGATTGTAATGCACTGCAATGCTCACGACTGACAGACCATGTTTAAGCTGGGAATAGTGACAAGTTATGGGGACGCTCTCTCTTTTCTAATCAATTCCAGGAGATTAGTATGATGCATTTTTAGATACATACCCTCAGAACATTATAAACTGAGTGAGAAGCCAAACTGGAACATCTCAAGTCTGGAAGAGGAACAATATTTTGATGTGCCAAGGCTAATACAGTATATGTTTCGAGTCTTACTATTAAGACCTGTAGCAACTGTTTTAAGAGATGAGTAGAAATGAAACAAATGGTAAATGTTTATTCAGACATACAGTTCTGAAAGAAAACAACTGTTAATTTGCATTAGCTTGGGATCACATAGCAGACTGCTTTTGAAGAGCTATCACCTCTTAGCAGCCCATAAAAGAGGAAGTCTTCATTTGCGCCTCTTCTACCTGCTCCAGCTATACGACACTTAATTTATTTTCTCTTCATCATCAATATTCCACAAAGCAAAAATCACTTCAGTAGATACTGGCCTTTGTCAGTTAGTTTGTGGAGTTGAAAGTCAACAGCCTAAACACCTATGGGTCAATGCAGACAGATGCAGCTTCTACTCCATCTTCTAATATAGAAACTTCTAGAGTGAGAAACTTTAGGTACTTTCTCAATCATCCAGTAAATTATATTTAATATCATCTCAGTGCAATCAGGACAGTTATACCATCTAAATTAAAGTCAAATTCTCTCTATGTGGGAAATAGAAGGTAAGCCATCTAAATGTAGGTGACTCCTTTTATGGAGAGTGATATCCTCTGATTTTCCTGTTAATTAACTTGTTCCCCCTTAAATAAGATGGGGAAGAAAACCATGGCTGTTTCTAGGCAGGAGGGGCCTGTGTCTCAAGAGGGTCTGTAAAGTCTCTGACCTTCCAGCAATCTCAGAACTTCCAACATAAGATGGGGGTCCTGCGGCACCTCCTCTTTCCATCATCTCAGGATTTGATGAGACCTGAGAAAAGCTGCTGTGAGCAGAAAGTCAGGTATGGGGAGCTTTTCTGGAAAGCGAGACCAATTAACCCTGGCTAACAGAGAACGAAGATCTCAAGTAAAGAGGACAAGGCTACAAAATCAAGGCTCGAATGAAGGGAAATGACTGTCAGATCTTGGTGCCAGAAGTGAGATGTGGGACAAAGAAAGGCTACCACAGCGGCACCCCAGTGAGCGTGGGGGTGAAGTGACGGCGGGGGATATAGGAGAGGGTGAGTCACGAGGAAAGGAAAAGATAAGCAGATCTCTGCTTCTTCACTGGGGCCAGGAGTTAGCAGAGTGCACTGAATTTCAGCACCCAGGTCAGAAACTGGATCTCTAGAAAATCAGGGGTGCTCTGTCTCTAAAGAAAGCATTTCATGAGAAGGCCCAATGATGAAACTCCTTCCTCAGGGACCCTCAGCTGCCCAATCCAGATGAATAGTGACTTACTGGGGAGTGTAAGCTTCCTGTTACAAGTTAAGCCAAATGTGGTGGCAAAGAGCCACCAACCCAGGGCCCTCAGGGCATATACTCTTCTCTTCCTAAGGCACTACTACAACTGCACTCTCAGATTCACAGCTCCAGGAGTTATCCAATTCTAATTCTGTCTTGTCCCAAGCTCTCCACTCTGAGCCTCAACTTTGTTGTGTCGTTCTGTTTCTATTCTTTCTAGTTGGGGGACATTTGTTTCACTGCCTGCTCAGTGATGCTGAAGGGTGCCACAGAAGCCACGCAAGCCAAGAGGAAAGAGCTTTCTCTGACATTCTTAAACTGGAACAGGAGTACTTCCTTACCCTGGGCTTCACTGCAAGAGCTTACATTTTATTATTCTTCTTGGTGAGGAGAAACCAGCCTTTTTACTCATAACTTTGCACATAGATACATTGTCTACTGCCACTAAATTGCGAGGGCTTTGGTCAAACTATAGAGCTTTCCACGTTGGTGGCACTGGGCACATTAAAAGAATATCTTTTTTAGGAGCACTCATGCATTCATATGCTATTAAGAGATGAGCTGAACTTCACCTCAAACACATGTCTGCCTGCTTTAAATCTATTTTATATATATATATATATATATATATATATATATATATATGCTTTGAACAATAAAAATAGAAAAAAAAATTAACTTTTTGGTAAAAGTGAATGCAAAGGACACTTGGTTTAAGTAGTCAAAACATTTATTTTGTGGCTATGGTCTAAAATCATATCAATTAGAATGGGTTTTCCTTATCCTGTATAAATACATGACTTTTAGAAATTTATTTATTTTAATGTTATGAGGCAGCTGTATAAAAATAAATATGGAGGTTTTGGCATTTTATATTAGCAAAAAGTCAAACGCATTTTCTTGTTCTGCTATTGATATGTGGGGGTTTTTTGTTTTTATTTTTTTTTAATTTTTTATTTTACCCTTTGAATCATCTCCTCAACAAAAGCTCCAGCTACTACTGGTCTCCAAGTCTTTTCCTAATTAGTTTACTGGGTCCCTGTCTCCCTTTCCACCAGCTGAGTTATCAGGCTGGGCCTTTTCCACAGCATAGCTGTTTAGTCTTTAAAAGCTTTGGAACTGGTGATTCAGGAAGTTAAAATGGGATGTTTGAATTGGCTGAACAGCCACCATTCTTAAACTGTCCTTACTTGGAATGAGGACAGCTGGATCTGCCTTCCTCTCCTGCAGACTGAGTCCCAGCTGCCGCCTTGGAGCTCCCAATGTCCCCTGAGCACCCAGCTCTCCCACGCGTAGCACAGGCTGTGAGCTCCTTGAGGGATGGACTTACATTCACCCTTGGGTGTCTGGTACGTAGCAAATGCTAAATAACGGTTTTATTGAATAATAAACAAAGCAATCCCCGCTCTGACACTAATGAATTAATCTTGGACAAGTCCCTTTATCTTTCAGAGCCTTTGTTTTCCTATCCATTAAAATGCTTTCAGTTTCCAAGAGGAATGGTTAGGCTCCAACAAAATAATGAATGTGGCACTGCTGTATAAATGCAATAGATTACTACAGCTGTTGTTAATAATTACCATTTGGATTTATACAATAAAACAGCACTATTCAAAGGGAGGGACAAGGGTCGTTTTGAAAGGTCTCAAAATTTTTTCCCACAAGGAGCTTATAAAAATCTAGTTTTCTTAGAATTCTAAGATGGGGGGGGTCACACCCTCATCCTCTTTTAGTGTTTTGTTTTGTTTGTTTTCCCCCATCGCCTGTGCCCCTCCTCCCAGCCCCCAATTCCAAATCAACACACAGCTCTTCTCCAGGCCCTGGACCCTGTTCTGGAAAAATGATGGATGTGCTTAGGTGACTGGGTCTGCAGCTTTTATACACGCACACTTTCACTGTGGTGACACTTGGGTAGAAGGTGCCCTGGCTCTGCTGAAAGGCAGGTTTCTGCTTAGGGGACCAAAAGGGCTGGTGGGACCTGATCAGGACACATTCTCCATTTCCAGGAGCCATGCTCCTATTCCCAGACTCCTCACTCCTTCATGTCCGGGTCCTCCCTCTGCTCAGTGAAACGAACATAAGTAGGAGAAACTTAGAATGAAGAAAGAACACTTGGATACATATAAATTACTTCTCCGGAGTTGCTTGGAAGCTACGAAGCTTGAGCTAACAAAACATACAGTATTTACCTTAAAAAAATCAACAACAACAAAAATCAAGAACAGCTATTCAAGTATTCATGTAATAGCTTCCCCATTCCTTACATTCAGACACCAGTGACAGAGGACTAGCTGAGTTCAGACTGAATGGTGCCAGAGGCTTCATAAGATAGCATTTATCTAGTATAGAATGAATAATCTCCACAGACAGCTGAATTATTTGAGAAGCTATACAAGTCACTGAAACTTCAGAAACCCTGGCAAGCGCCAGTGCTACAGGAGCCATGTGTCCCTAATTCCCTAACAGAGAGGCAGTGCAGGTGAATTCAGTGCAGGGGATGATTTTTAAGTCAGTAGAGCAAAACAAACACATTTGTTGGCTTTTGGTCATCTGGTTTGTCTTAATCATGAACCAAAAATTCATTTATAATGCTGTATACAAACGCCATGTTTATATCAGTATCATATGCTGCTTTCTTGAAATCGTATACATTACAATTAAGAACAGAAATTCAAGTTAATGGTCAAAGACAACCAATAACAAAACCACTAAATTCCAGTTGTCAAACATCATTTAATATGTACATTACTGTTCTTCTTTAAAAAGAGTAATTATTAAAACTAAAGTGATGTGAGCGAGTGTTTATGACTTCCTATCAAAAAGCCCAAATTACAGAGCATTCATTTCAGGTTGAAGAAAATCATGTGGCCATCCCTGTGAGATGGCCTAGTGACTTTATATCCTCTTGTCAAACCTCAGCAGTTTTATTTGTAGTGATACATGCTGGAGAAGGTTGGAGGTTAAAGTTGATAGGAGGGGCAACAGGAAAATCAGCCAAATCCTTTCAAGAGATTACAACCTTTAACATATTTGGGTCTGTCGGCAGTTTCTGCAAACTTTACAAGTCTGTGGTTGGTGGTGTTTTTAAAAAACTGATCCTCAAATCAGAAGCCCGTTGGATCCAGTAAATAGTCTTTTACTGTGAAATAACCCCAAAGAGTTAATGTACCCCCAGTTTATTTCTGCTGCATTCATTTTGAACTGAAATCTAAAACTTAAAAAAAAATCTGCTTATTTTTCAAGTATCTCAGATCTTGGAAGGTGAAATCACTAATGTGCAATTCACAATGTGGAGCCAAAAAGAGGGAATTAGCTGTTGAAAGAAAATGAAAAAGCAAAGAGAAAAGGAAAGATAACAGAAAAAAAAACCCAGCCCTTGCTGATTACAAACTTTTTGGGGGGTCTTGGGCAAGGACACATGTTATTAGTGCATTGGCTCTGCCCTCCAGCGAGTGTTCAGATTGTTAGCAGCCTCACGCTGAACAGAGGAAATTATCTGACTACAGCCTTGGTGCCACAGCAGAGGACTGTTACAAAGTCACAAACTAAGACCTAGCAAAGACTACAAAAACATATCACTACATTATCTATATATTTTCCTTCTACTTGTAATACATTGGTTTCCTGACAGGCCCAGTATTCAGTACTTCTGGTTATCTTTTATCAAATGTGTATTTTGGGCTAGGCACTATATATATCTGGGCTCCCTAAATCCTCATAAGAATCCAAAATGTGCTGATTTTACAGATGATTAAAATAAGAGAGAGAGAGAGAGATAGAGACAGAGAAATCAAGCATTATGCCCATGGCCATACCAATAGTGACGGGAATCAAACTTACCCTTTGCCCCCTCCAAACCTGTGCCCTTTCTACTCATCTGTACTGCTTCTTGGGTTGTAACTAATGATGCAAATCATTTCTAGATTACCCCCTCCATGTTTAAATTTTTTAAATCACCATTAGCTGATTTTAATGCACAGCATGGTACCACACAGTGGCAAGGGAAGAAGACTCAGCATGAAACATCCTCGGGTCCTATATTGGGTCAGCATGTGGTTAGAACTGGAGTCTAATAACATTATTGGATGTTACTAATTATTAAGAAAAAATGTTTTAGTATTTAAAGAGTACTCTATGTCAAGGTGATTGACAGCAGTTTTATAACACTAACACTTGTGACATTAAAATGATTCCAACCACAAATCTTAACTCCATTCCTTTCTGTTTTTAAATGTTGGCCTGACTCACAGATTACAGAATTTGATGCTAAGTGACTTGATCTCATTTGGCCTCAGTTTCCAAACACAGAAAGTGAGGCTATATCTCTCGGAAGTCTTGGTTGGCTGTAAAAAATTTATAAGTCTATAATATTTTTAAATCCCCTGATTAATTCTAGTAATTGAGCTTATGAAGTTTTTTGTTTGTTTGTTTTTAAAACATTTTGTTTATTTTAAATTTATTGATTGATTTTAGTGAGAGAAGACGGGAAATAAAGAAAGACAGGAACATTGAGCTGTTCTTGTATGTGCCCTGAGCGGGGATTGAACTGGAAACATCTGTTCTTTGGGACGATACTCTACCCAACTGAGCTATCTGGCCAGGGAGAGCTTATGAAGTTTTTCAGGGAAACAGACAGACATCGACCTTTAGGAATGAAAGAGGAAAAATATAACCTTGAAAGAAGTTCCCATATAAATATGAGTGTGGAGTGAATAAAAACCCTGGGCTGCCTTGGCTGGATAGCTTGGTGGGTTAGAACATCATCCCTAAGCACAGAAGTTGCTGGTTTGATCCCTGGTCAGGGCACATTATTGGGACAGCTCAATGTTCCTGTCTCTCTCTCTCCTTCCCTTCCTCTCTTGCTAAAATCAATAAATTAAGAAAAAAAATCTTAAAGAAAAAAAGAAAGACACCCCTGGGCTGATGGAAGCCACAGAACAGCTGATTCTTTGGTGAACTGAACTCCTGTAAACTGCACATAAATGCTTTAAAAATAAATTAATTTAGTAATACCTGAAAGGAAAACTATTTTCTCATCCAGAAATGTTTGTCACAAGTGTTATGAGAACCTTCAACTTTTATTTAGAGAGGTAATATAACAAACATTTTCCAAACATTGCCACTCATTGTTTAAGTTGAGGAAACACACATTGTTTGAAACATTTAAAAAAAAATGCACTGACTGCTAAGAAACTGCCAACAATTTAAAAATGTTTTTGTTATTTAAAAATACATTCCATAAAAACTACTGGTAGAAAATGTTGCAACTTTCAGCAGTGCCTTGCTTTCCTTTACTCGTCAAGTGTCTAAGTATGTCGGTATATATGTGTATGTACACATATGTATATGTATATATGATATGTATACACGTATGTATTATGCAGATAACAGATTATTTTGTTTTTATTTGTTGCTATTTAATATAGATTAAGCATTAAAGGAAAGAACACAGAAATTAGAAATCCTCAGTTCAAGTCTCTGCAAATAAATTGGACACTAAAAAGGCAACTGGTTTAAATGCTACTCAATAGTCTGAGTTTAACTACTTCTATAAATACCTTACTTCCCAAACCAAATTTAACAGAGAGGAATAGAACAACACATGTCCATAATATCCACGTATGTTTTCTTTTTCCATCGCCACTGAATGGCTTCCTTTCCCATTTCATACTGGAGATTCAGCAATAAACTCCCACTTGGTTTTCTGTCCTAGTCTTCCCGATAATTCTTAACCCAAAACACTAAGAAACCAAAAGCAAACAAACAGACAAAACCCCACAAACCAAACACCTCTTGATTTTCCACACTGCATTTCTAAATAACAAATCTAATTGTGTCAGAAACTTGCTTAACTAAAAGAATTACTAGACTGTCCCAGAGAAGGTGTTTGAAGTCTATGGAATCATGAAAGGCTTTTCTTAATCTAGCTCCTGTTCTCTATGCTGTAATCATACTAAAAATCGTTGACAGCTTCCTCTCCTTCAAGCTTATATGCCAGTGCACATGCTGTTCTTTCTGCTCAGACCACTTTTCCTCATATATCCGTCCCTCTAAACTCATGCTTGTCTGAACCAGTCACCCGAACTTCCACTCTATGAACTCCACATACATCTCAATCCCAGTACTATTCATGATGTAATTACTGGTTTATTTGCTATCACTGCTGCTTTATTGGTCTCTGTCTCCCATTAGACTTACCTCACTGAGAACAGAAACTGTATTTTGGGAAAATCTCTGAATTCATGGGCCTCACAGAGTGCCTGGTTCATGGCTGGCTTTTAGTAAATTCTAATTAGTGATTATCTAAGGGATGGAATAAAATGAATGAAAATCTAAGGATCTATTTGAGGACACGTCTAGTAGAAACTTGATTGTATAACAGGCAAGTCTCACGTCTTTTATTTTAATTCCCAAATATTTAGGTGCACTTGATAATACATGATCTCAATCTTGAAGCACGTTTTTAATATGTAAATTACCATGATCTCTAAATGGAGTGATGTGGAGTAGATGGAGGGATGGCAGATAAAGACCCATAAATGATTTAATTATTTTAGAGAAGTTCTATTATAAAACAACAAAAATAATTACTGAATATATTTCTAACTTTTCTCAGTTTCTATTTTGGAAATTAAATTTTTCTAAAAATGATACTTTTTGTTTGGAAATCAAATTCCATGCACATATATACAGAGAAAAATCTTTAGTGCTTAAAATAGCAGCAGGCACAAGAATACCAGGGAGTCATTTAAGAGGTATATTAAAAATAACTTAAAAGATTCACTTATGAATGCAAATGCCCATCTATGGCACAATTATGGATAGGATGTTGGTATTTATTTCTGTGTCCTATGATTTCAAAAAATCTTTAATATGTAATATTTTAAAAGAATACAATTAACTGATATGAATCAATTCTATACTTAGTACATACTGACCAAAGGTATATGAAAACATATTCACAGATATTTTTGATATACACGGTCTGTATTAATAATAGTAATAATGTAGGTAACAAAACAAACTAGATAATAGTTATTTTGTAAGTTTCACAGACTCATTGTTGTTTAGAGTTCTCTCCAGTGGACCATGAATATTTTTAGAAACTAATGGTTAGTATAATAATGAGGTTATCTTGCTATAAGATAATATAAGAACTGGGTTATCTTGAAAATTTAATTTAATTTTATAGTATACATAATATAAGGATGACATCAGAGCTAATGGTGGTGTGAAAGATATTCCTGATCTCTCCTCTTTGAAATTACAACAAATTAAACAACTATAATGCAGTGAAGTAACCCCAGCTGGGCTCGCAGGTGTGTCTGAAAGGTCCAGGCACTGAAGGCACTAAAAATGGGACAGGGTGAAAAGGGGGGTGGAAGATAAAATGCACTTGTGGTCCACTCTGGAGAGAAGCCCAGAGTGACTAGGTTTTTATTTCTGTCAGACTACATGGAGGAAGGAAGCTAGGCTGTATAGGTTTTGTCAGTCAGAGATATGAAGAAGGAAGCTCAGAGTGATGACTGGGTCTCCTGTAGAGAGGAGCAGAGGTTGAAGGGCAGAGGGGGAAATACTAAACCAAAGTGGAGGCAGAACAAGGGGTCATGGCCACTGTTTCCTTGGTCTGCCCACAGCTCAGACTTGGCACAGAGACAGAGAAAACTCCAGTGTGGCCACCAGCCTCCCAGATCCTGCCTCCCTTACCTCACAGTATAGAAAGTGGCAGAGACAGATGCCACAGCTAGCTCTCCAGAGCTACTCTCTCTCCTGAAGAACAGAGGTGCTCTGCATCGGTTCCCTGGTTTGTTGCGATTCAGAAAGAAGTGCCCACCCAGAGGCCTGACATCACCATTGCTAAAGCCATAAAGCTGTAAAGCCCTCACAACATGCCCCACCCACCAATGTTCTGTGGCCCCACTTACATCATTGTGACAGCAATGTTTTGGAGGAGGTCAGCCCAGGAATTTCACCAAGCTAAAACTTGTAATACAATGACATCTATTGGAGGAAAACAGAAGAAATTGAATACCATGGCTACGCAAGACAGTCAAGTAATTCAGAAAGAAAATGAACGATCTCCAGTAAGCAATCTCAAACACATGGAAACCTTGGAGTTAAATGATAGAGAATTCAAAATTGAAGTTCTGAAAATACTAAATGATATGTGAGTAAACACTGGTAGGCAATTCATTGAGCTCAAAAAACAAATGACTGAACAAAATGAGTTCTTCACCAAGGAGACTGAAAATTTAAAAACAGAGATTAAAAATTCAATACTTGAATTGAAAACTGAGGTAGCAAATATAGCTAATAGAACAGGCCAGGTAGAAAAGAGGAATGGTGACATCAAAGACAGGCAACTAGAGATGCTAAAGAAAGAAGAAGAGAGACACTCATGAATTTAAAAAAAGAGAGACCTCCACAATAATTGTCTGACTTCATCAGAAAGACTAATATAAGAATAATGGATATATCAGAAGGAGAAGAGAAGGAGAAGGGAATGGAGAGCTTACTCAAACAAATAATTGGTAAGAACTTCCCAAGCCTATGGAAAGAGTTAGATCCTTGAGTCCAAGAAGCAAACATACTGCCTCAACCCAAACAGACGTTCTTAAGGCACATCATAATAAAGTTGTCAAAAATCAATGAAAAAGAAAGAATCTCCAAGGCAGCTAGGAAAAAGAAGAACATAACATATAAAGGAAAACTCATTAGTTCATCATCGGACTTCTCAGTAGAAACTCCACAAGCCAGAAGAGAGTAGACCCAAACATTTAAAGTCCTGAAAGAGAGGAATTGCCAGCCAAGAATATAATATTCATCAAAGCTATCCTTCAAATATGAAGAAGAAATAAAAACTTTTGCAGACATACAGAAGCTGAGGAAATTTATCACCAGAAAACCCCCACTTCACGTTATACTTAAGGAGGTTATTCTACCAGACACAAAGAACAACAATAACAAAAAATAAAAACTACAAGTAAAAGCTCCAACAAGATAACAATAAAAACAAGAATAATCTATGACAACAATAAAATAAAAGGGGAGATGATAAAGTTCTGCAGTAGCAAAGGAGGATGGAGTGCAGAAGCACTTATAAGACAAATGACTTACATATGCCGATTTTTCTCTTAATTACCTAATGGTAACCATTAACATAAAAGCCACTACTGAAACACATAGTTTAAAAAAAAAGAAGAAACAGGGGAAAGAAGTATGGAATGCCACCACACAAAAGCAAGTGAAAGAAACACAAAAGAGAAGGATCAAATGGGACATAGAGCTGCCAGAAAACAAAACATAAAATTGCTATAGGAAATCCTCAAGCATCAATAATCACCCTATATGTAAATGGATTGAACTCACCAACAAAGAGGCACAGAGTAGATCGGATAAAAGCAAAACCCAACTGTATGCTGCCTTCAAGAGACACATCTAAGCTTCAAGGACAAAAGTAGAATACAGAGAAAACTTGGAAAATGATTCTTTAAGCAAATGATACCCAAATAAAAGCAGGTATAGACATACTCATATCTGATAATGCTGACTTTAAGACAACAAAGGTAATAAGAGACAAAGATGGATATTTCATAATGATAAAGGGGACACTGTATCAAGAAGATATAACACTTCTTAATATGTATGCACTGAATCAATAAACAACAAAATATATAAGACATCTACTAACTGATCTAAAAATATACTTCTCACAAAAATTAGGGGATACTTCAAAATGAATATGAAGCAATAAAAAAAGAAGCATTTGATTTTTTAATTAAACAAGAACATCAGAAAAGCAAACGACAAATCAGACAGTTGTTCAATTATGCAAATAAAATGCAAATTTAACTTTTATTTCATTGGTGAAAATGCACTATACAAAAGGCACTATACAAAAGGTACAGGAATATTTGCACATTCCTTCATGCCCTAATTTTTGTGAACAGTGTAGAAGCAGACAGAAACACAACCATACTTGAAGATTTCAACACACCATTGATGGCTGTAGACAGATCATTCAAAATCAGTGAAGAAATATCAGCCTTAAATGACACACTAGATCGAATGGACATAATAGACATTACCAAGACATTTTATCCCAGAACATCAGATTATACATTCTTCTCCAGTGTGCATGAAACCTTCTCAAGGATAAACCATATGTTGGGCCACAAAACTAACATCAACAAAGTCAGGAAGACTGAAATTATACCAAGTATATATTTTGACCACAAGACTTTGACATTAGAATTCAACTGCAAAAAAGAAGTAAAGGAACTCACAAAAATGTAGAAATTAAACAACATACTTCTAAAAAATGACTGGGTCAAAGAAGCAATAAAAGCAGAGATCAAAAGATATCTACAAACAAACAAAAATGACAACACAGTATATCAAAATTTCTGGGATTTAGCAAAAGCAGTAATAAGCAGGAAGTTTATATCCTTTCAGGCTTATATCAAGAAATAGTAAAGATCCCAGGTAAACAACCTAACATCATCTCTTAAAGAGCTAGAAAAAGAAAAACAAAGGCAACCCAAAGTCAGCAGAAGAAAACAGTAAAAATTAGAGCAGAACTAAATAAAATGGTAAAAAAGAACTATAGAAAAGATTAATACATCAAAGAGCTGGTTCTCTAAAAAGATCAACAAAATTGACAAACACCTGGCTAGATGCACTAAAGAAAGAAGAGAAAGGACTCATATAAACAAAATCCAAAATGAAAGAGGAAAAATCAATATAGATATCATAGATATACAAAGGAACATAGTAGAATACTATGAAAGAGTAAATGCCACCAAATTCAATGACTTAGAAGAAATGGATAAATTCCTAGAATTATACAATCTTTCTAGATTGAGTCACAAAGACGTGGAAAACCTAAGTAAACCCATAAGGAGGGAGGAAATAGAAACAACTATCAAATACCTCCCCCAAAATAAAAGTCCAGGACCAGATGGCTACACTAGTGAATTCTACCAAACATTCAAAGAATATTTAGTTCCTATCCTTCTCAAAATCTTCCAAAAAATAGAAGAAAAAACAATACTACCTAACACATTTTAAGAGGCCAACATAGTCTTCATAGCAAAACCTGGCAAGGACAGCACACACATAAAAAAATCAAACAAACAAAAAAACCCAACAACAACAAACTACAGACCAATATCTCTAGTGAATAAAGATGCAAAGATCCTAAACAAAATTCTAACAAATCAAACATAATGACATTAAAAAAGTAGTGATTTATTCACTCCATAAGACGCACTTTTATTCCCCCAAAAGTGGAGGGGAAAATGCCCATGCGTCTTATGGAGCAAAAAATATGGTATTTTATTAAATATTTTAACACACCATTTGGTCAGAATTTTTTTTTCTTATTTTCCTCCTTAAAACCCTAGGTGTGTCTGTGGTCAGGTGTGTCTTATGGAGAGAAAAATATGGTAGTACATCACAATCAAATGGGATTCATTCCAGGAGCACAAGGATGGTTTAACATTCAGAAATCAGTCAACATAATACACCACATCAACAAAACAGAGAACAAAAATCATATAATGCAGAAAAGGTATTTGATAAGATACAACATCCCTATATATTTAAAACACTCAATAAAATGGGTATAGGAGAGTACCTAAACATAATAAAGGCCATATATAAAAAAACATCAGCTAATATTATACTAAATGGTGAAAAAAATAAAGGCTTTTCCTCTCAAATCAGGAAAAAGACAAGGGTGCCTACTCTCTTTACTCCTATTTAACAGAGTTCTAGAAGTTTTAGCCAGAGTAATCAAACAAGAGAAAGAAATAAAAGACATTCATATAAGGAAAGAATAAGTAAAGGTATCACTTTTTGCAGATGACATGATCCAGTATACAGAAAACCCCAGAGTACACCAAAAAACTGTTAGAAACAATAAGCCAATACAGTAAAGTCGCAGGATACAAAATCAATATACAAAAGTTTATTGCTTTCTTATATGCCAACGATGAAACTTCAGAAAATAAACTCAAAGAAATAATTCCTTTTACAATTGCAATAAGAAAATTAAATATCTAGGCATAAACTTAACAAAGGACACGAAGGACTTATATACTGAAAACAACAAAGCATTACTGAAATTGAAAAAGACACAATAAAATGGAAAAATGTTCCATGTTCATGGATTGGAAGAATCAACATAGTTAAAATAGCCATATTATCCAAAGCAATATACAACTTTAATGCAATCTCCATTAAAATCTCAATGCCATTTTTTTAAACAATAAAACAAAAAATTACCAGGTTTGTATGGAACCATAAAAAAACCACAAATAGCCAAAGCAATCCCAAGAATAAAGAATGAAGCTGGAGGGATCACACTGACTAACTTCAAATTATACTATATAGACATGATAATCAAAACAGCATGATATTGGCAGAAAAACAGACATACAGATCAATGGAACAGAATCAAGATCCCAGAAATAAAACCACATACATATGGACAAATCATCTTTGACAAAGGAGCCAAAAACACACAATGGAGAAAAAAAAGCCTCTTCAATAAATAGTGCTGGCAAATTGGAAAGCAAAAGAATGAAACTTGACAATAGTTTGCCCCCAGGCTCAAAAATTAATTCAAAATGAATCAAAGACCTAAATATAAGACCTGAATCAATAAATTACATAGAAGAAAACATAGGTACTACCCTCATGGACCTTGGCCATAGAGAACAATTTATGAATTTGACCCCAAAGGCAAGGGAAGTAAAGGCAAAAATAAATGTATGGGGCTATACCAAACTAAAAAGCTTCTGCACAGCAAAACAATTGACAACAAAACAAAAAGGCAGTAAACCAAATGGGAGATGATATTTTCAAACAACAGCTCTAATAAGGGGTTAAAATCCAAAATATATAAAGTATTCACAGAGCTCATCAACAAAAAAGCAAACAATTCAATTAAAAACTGGGAGAGGATCTGAACAGACACTTCTCCCAAGAAGACTTACAAAGGCAAACAAGTATATGAAAAAATGCTCATCTTCACTAGCTATTAGAGAAATGCAAATCAAAACTACAATGAGATACCACTTCACACCTGTTAGATTGGCTATTATCAACAAAACAAGTAATAGCAAGTGTTGGAGAGGCTGTGGAGAAAAAGGAACCCTCATTCACTGCTGGTGGGAATGTAAAGTAGTATAACCATTATGGAAGAAAGTTTGGTGGTTGCTCAAAAAATTAAGAATAGAACTACCATATAACCCAGCAATCTCTCTGTTGAGTACCTCCAAAACTTGAAAACACTGGTACGTAAAGACACACGCACCCCCATGTTCATCACAACATTATTCACAGTGGCCAAGACATGGAAACAACAGAAGTGCTCTTCAATAGGGGATTGGATGAAGAAGATGTAATGTGTGTGTGTGTGTGTGTGTGTGTGTGTATACACACACACACACACACACGCGCGCACGCGCACACACACACACACAATGGAATACTACTCAGCCACAAGAAATGATGACATAGTGCCATTTACGACAACATGGACCTTGAGAACATTATACTGAGTGAAGTAAGTAAATCAGAAAAAGCTAAGAACTTTATAATTTTACACACAAGTGGAATAGAAAACTGAGACTCATGGACAGAGGAAAGTGAAGTGGTGACTAGGGGGAGGGGATGTTGGGGAAGGGGTTGGGGAAAGGGAATAAAGAAAGACAAAATAAGGTGACAAAAATGATCCGACTTTGGGTGATGGGTATACAACATAATCAACAGCTCAAATGCTATAGAAATTTTTATCTGAAACTTATGTACTCTTATTGATCAAGTTCGGTCACCTTGTTAAATTTAATAAAATTAAAAAAATATTATATGTACATGCTGACTGGGTTGTCCTTAAGGTCCATTTGTCATAATCTAGTCATACATGCAGTCGGAACTATGCAGACAATAAGAACACAGCCACTTTATGCACTCTTTCTGCTTACTGGCTTTTTGATGAATACAGAAGTAGTAGGAAATGATATTGTAGGTGCTCAGTTGTTTAGCGACACAGAAAGGCAGACATTGCAGCATTCAGGTCAGTAGCGCTATACCAGAAAAACTTCACAGAGAGATCCTACAGCCTAAGTAAGTAGTCAATGTCTCGAATTGCACATGGGCTAAGGAAGAGTTGTGCACACAACAGCAGTGCACTGGAAGACATTCCTGGTGCCCAGAATATTGAACTCAGTAGGTGCTTAATGTGTCTCTGCTGAGTGAGGATTTTACCCTGGCTCTTGAGGAGTTTGCACTAATCTGGCTCATTAGTCTGCAATGGGAAATACTTATCCCACATAGGTAAACAAACAATAGGAAGTCTCCAGAAGGAGGTCTCAACTCAAGCACACTGGGGTCTCAGAAGTCTATGAAGGTGCAAAGAAAACTGTGAGCAAGCAGTTCAGAAAGTAAATCAGAACTTAAAGCTTATTTGAAGAAGTTTACATGATTAACACTGAATTCAAGATTCTGCTTTATGTTTACCTTCTCCCTTTCTTGGTCATTAACATCTAAAACTGTACTGATTTTTCTTGCCTTCTGTATGAAGGAATACTGAAGTGAGAGGAAATAATACAAACATAAAATACATAAATAAATAAATAAATAAATAAATAAATAAATAAAAATTGCTTTGCATAAGCTTTGAGATCCTAAGAACATTTATAACTTAGAACATGTCTTGATGTTAATAGTGAGCTTTAGTATCTAATTTTGCTCAGGCTATATTTTATATGTTTATCACATATATGTTTCAACTTGTCTAATCTAGTTGGGTTTTTGGAGGTGGTCCAAATAAATGGATCTACAGTTTCAACCCTTCCTTTCCTAGCAGCTCATGCACAGAAGCCATTCTCCGTGGGTATCTGGGTAAGCTCTATAAAACTTTGGATTCTTGGTTTCATTTACTTTTTCCCTGTCAACCCATAAAGAAACTTTTCTGGATTAAGCATAAAACTTTGTGGCTAAAATTTGTATCTCTACTATATCTCTAATAATGAGGTATTCAAAAGACAGAACAACTGAAAGTCCTTATTTTTCCCCCAAAAGTTCTTTCCTAGTGTTATGGGCTGAACTGTATACCTTTCTAAAATTTCATATGTTGAAGTTGTCATCCCCAGTACTTCAGAATGTGACCCTATTTGGAGATAGGATCTTTACAGAGGTAGTTAGGTTAAAATGAGGTCATTAGAAAGAGCCAAAATCCAGTATAACTGGTGTACTTATGAGAAAATTTGGACATAGACAGATATGTACATAGGAGAGGTGATTCTAAGGTAGGGAGAAGACAGTCACCTACATGCCAAAGAGAAAGACCTGGGACAAATCCATTCTTCACAGCACTCAGAAGGCACTAACCCTGCCAACAATTTGATCTCAAGGCTGCCAGCACCCAGAGCTGTTAAAATATATTTCTGTTGTTTAAATCACCCAGTCTGTGGTATTTTGTAAAGACAGTCCTAGCAAACTAATATACTTAGCAGTGGTCGGCAAACTCATTAGTCAACAGAGCCAAATACCAACAAAACAACAACTGAAATTTCTTTTGAGAGCCAAATTTTTAAAACTTAAACTATACAGGTAGGTTCATTCCTTATCGAGGTAGCGCCTGCATGTGGTATTTGTGGAAGAGCCACACTCAAGGGGCCAAGGAGCTGCAGTTTGCTGACCAAGGACCTAGGGAGTAACATTTGATTTTTTAAATATTGGTACTTTGCAAACTGAGAACATACTTTATGAATGTTAAATTATTATAATAATTAATGAGATAATAAAGTGTACTTTATTTTTAAGGTTTTTCAGACTTAAAAGATTTAGACCTAGTTGGAAATATTTTGGTCAGAAAAACACTGAAGATAAAATTATTGTGTTTCTACAAGAAATGCTTTTGAGGCAACCTCATGTGACTCTCCTTTTTCAGACCTACACCAATTCCTTTCAAGGCAGAGGCCACACACTGGATTGGTCCTGGAATTTATCTTGTTTGGCCTTCAGTGTTTTGCCGGTATTGTTGTTTTTGTTTTTAATATCAGCATCATTTAATATGGAGGAGACTGAAACATAAAAATCGGGATTTTCAGTATTGTTTTTTTTTTTTTTTAATATATTTTTCTGAAGCTAGAAATGGGGAGAGACAGTCAGACAGACTCCCTCATGCACCCGGCCGGGATCCACCCAGCACGCCCACCAGGGGGCGATGCTCTGCCCACCAGGGGGCGATGCTGTGCCCCTCCGGGGCGGCGCTCTGCCGCAACCAGAGCCACTCTAGCGCCTGGGGCAGAGGCCAAGGAGCCATCCCCAGCGCCCAGGCCATCTTTGCTTGAATGGAGCCTCGGCTGCTGGAGGAGAAGAGAGAGACAGAGAGGAAGGCGAGGGGGAGGGGTGGAGAAGCAGATGGACGCCTCTCCTGTGTGCCCTGGCTGGGAATCGAACCCGGGACTTCTGCACGCCAGGCTGACGCTCTACCACTGAGCCAACTGGCCAGGGCTTCAGTATTGTTTAAAGAACTGGAAGACCTAGCCATACTAGGCCCATTGTACCCCCATGGCCTCAACAGGATGGCACTGAGTGGTGGCTCCTACATGTCAAAGCCCACTTGCTATTAGGTTTCCCACAATTCCCTTCTTTTAAGTTGCCTGACTGGGTCCTGTAAGCATTTCACATTGCAATCTCTAGTTCAAGATGAGGCCTTCTGGGCTTTTCAACCATGAGAAGTATGGATAGTTAGGGTGCCCAGATGAATGCAGTATTTATTTCACTGCAGATAGCACAGAAATGGTAGCTCACATCTTTTTTCCCAATCCTACCTCACTCACATCCCACTATTCATTTGATTATCATCTCAAATCTGTCAGTAGTCCACAGTAGAGTTCCCAAGATGGTATTCCAAAGACAACATGAGGTATTAGATGCAAAAAGTGATCCTTGGTCAAGTAAATTTGAGAAATCTAGAGTTAAACAATGATAAACATGTCTCCTTGCTATAGAACTCGCAGAGTGTTTGAAAATTTAATATAGTGGGCAACATTTTCTAAAATCATTTGACCACCCAACCTTTGTTTTGGGGAGCCTTTCCAGCAAACAGTATTCAATAAAATTCTGACCCAAGCAAGCCCCTTTCTCACACAAAATAAAATCATTTTTGTTAAGTAATGTGATTTGTGCAGTAAATATAGCACTTTAGATGAATATTCAAACAGAATTAAAAAAAGAATAAGGCTGTGCGATAATTCCTTTGGAATATTAACTTCTCAATTTTTGTTGGCTGTGATATGTGCAGAGACTAGGCCAACACTATGGATCTTTTAAATGCAATAAAATAGGTTTGTATAATTCTCCATAATCAAAATAGAAACAGGAGGATGCGTACTTATTTCCACTTGGCTCCAAGATGCCATCTTCTGCTTTACTTTAAATTTGCTAACATTTGGAATATTTGCATAATTAATTTTGAAGCTGGATAGCTGCAAGTAATATGCATCCATGTGCATTTCTTGTAAAGTGTTTAACAAAATAATTGCAGTATCATCTCCAAACCTCCTAATAGCATATCAAACAATATTGATAATTTTTTTTAAGTTGGTATTATTTCTCTCAGAAACTGTAATAGGATTCCTGAGGAAACAAAAGACTGATGACTGCTTAATTTTATTGCATATAGTACATTAGATTTTAACGTTCCTTTCAAGTGTCAGAAACTCTGGAAACGTCAAATGCTAATAATATAAACAATTTCTGCCATTAATATTGGCACATGATATTAACATTTAAAAATATTTATAGTTATTAAAAATAAACCTATTCACTTATTCAATAAATATGCATTAAGAACTTTGTACCAGGCCCTGTTCTAGTCTATAGTACATAGTGGTAAACAAAGAGACAAAATCCCTGCACTTGCAGAACTTTAGTTCTCGTGCGGCAAACAGTGAGAAGGTGAAAAAGACTATGGAGAAACAAAGCAAAGAAGGCAGATGCAGGATGTTGGAGAGGGTCAGGGTAGGCCTGAAACGGTGACATGGCATCCAGCTTCTGACACTGAACCATATACGTATTGAAGCAAAGTATTTCATGCAAAGGGAGCATTCAGTGCAAAGGGCCTGATGCAAAATGTACATGGCAAGTTTAAGAAACAGCAAAGAGGCCAGAGTGGTTGCTGAAGAGGAAGTCACCTGTGTATGGCTGTGAAGGCCAAAGTAAGGATTTTGGCTCTTACTCTGGGGCAATAAGGAAACTGCTGCAAGATTTTTAGCCAAGGATTAATGTGATCTGACATATATTTGATGATCTGGATGTTATGTTGAGAAAAGACAGTAGAAAGGTGGAGGTAGAAGCGGAAAGACCAGTTAGAACGTTATTTCATAATCCAAAGTAGAGATGATGATGACTAGGATCAAGCGGTAGCAGAGCAGTGAAAAGTGGTTGGATTCTAGATCTGTTTTGAATACAGAATCAACAAGACTTTGAAAAGATCAGAAGTGCAATATGAGAGAAACACACAATAATGATCCCAAGGTATTTTCCTAAGCAAGCAGAAGGACAGAGTTGCCATTACTTGGGATGGGGAAAGCTTTTAGACATCTGAAATTCAGGCACGCTGCGTTTGAGATGACTAATATATATCCAAGTATAGATGTTGAGTAGGCAGTAGGATACATGGGTCTGAAGTTCAGGAGAGAGATCTAGAATGAAGATACAACTTTTGTAAGTATTAGCATTTAAAGCCATGAAATCACTTAGAAAAACAATACAGATAAAGAAGAGAAGCAAACACCTACCCCTGGGACACTCCAACATTAAGGGAACAGTTAGAAGAGGATGAATGGAGATTGAGATGGAACAGCCGCTATGATTGGGAGAAAAATCAGAGGGTATGTCACCTTAGAAACCAAGTAAGATAACATTTCAAGGAGCCATCAATAAGCGGTGTTGAGTGTTGCTGATAGGTCAAGAAAGAGTGAGTTCTGAGCACCAACCATTAAGTTTATTAACATGGTAATTTTGGTTATGAACGTAGTTTCAAACTATATAAATTATTATATTTATTAATAAATATGAATTTATGGGACAATCTAGGGTACTTTAAGTGTCTCATACACCTTCACCTCTTTTCTAAACAAAGTAGCACCAGGCAGTTCCCTGTATGTTTTTCTGTTTGAGTGAAATGGCTTTAAATTCCTGGATACAACAGACTGATTCAGCTATTGATACCTGACCTATAAGCAAATTGACGTAGCACAAATGGCCTGTACAGGGGTCAGATCCTATAACATTCTATTAGACGTAGACACTTATTACTTGGATAGTAACTAGTTGGATTGTAACTAAGTGACCCAGACTATAATGGGGCATGAGAGATACTTGAAGAAAAGGGAGTTAGCAGACAACATCTGTTCACAGAAACTTCATAGTTCTCGAGGTAGTATTCCAAGTATAGGAACACAATGGCACATAACAGGGAACCTCCTGGTGGAGCTCTATCGTTTTCACATGTTGGTGGCATACTTTGGCAACAGAGACTATTGCAATATTTTTCAAGCGCTCCTAATAGAACTTTAGCCTCAGATGTAATACTGTGTTGGCTTCAGTCTAGATGAATTGCTTCATTTGAATAATTCAGAAGAAGGGCAGGTCAGAAATAATGGGCAAAACCAGTGACAGTCCTGGCATTAGAGCATGCAGGGACAAAGGCATGAGAAAAGGCAATGTGATATGTTTGTCTGGCTGGAATTAGGAAGGTAACGTCTCAGTATAAGGCTGAAGAGGCGGGTGAGACTGTGGAACACCTTAAATGTGCTTCAGGTTGAGAAGCCAGACTTTCCTCTGCAGGGAATGGATAGCCACCAAAGAGTCTAATGAGGATCAGGGTTTGGATGTGTAATGCTTCTGGGCTCTCAGCAGCAGGGAGACCTTGTCATCCCTGGGCTTCAATGGGAGAGAGACAGGAGAGGACAGCCAAAGCTGAGAGCAGCTGAATGAAAAGACAGTCTGACAGGACTGACTTGGTAGACACATGGGGTCAGTCTGTGAGGACCCGACAGTGAAGCATCCAGGGGAATCAATATCTGTTGGTACTTCCTTGTCACCCTTTGGTCTCTTGCCAGTGCCTCCCGTTGACTGAACCCAACAGAAAGCCAGAGGGCAAAGGACTCTATTGCTGTGGCCCATATGGGTCAGATTTCCAGGTCACAGAACAGAATAGAGTGGGATAAAGATAAAAACACACAGAGGGACTTGGACACGGGTTCTGAGAAGATGGATCCAGTGGCAGGGGGCTGGGGAAAAAGACAGAACAAGGACGGCAGGCAGGGTGAGAGACCAGGGCTTTCCTGCTTCTGAAAGAGCTCAACATGCAGGCACTGGTCAGTGGCAGGTGCAGGTGAGTAGGCTTAAAGCTCCTTAGCCTTCCAATGAGGAATGACCAAATGTTTAGTTAGGTGAGTAGGACAGCATTTCATTGACACATGCCTAAGTGGCTTTGAAACAAAGCATGGGGGATGTCAAGTTCCTCACTATTAAGTGACTTGGGTGGGGAAATAGAGGCCACCAGTATGATGAAGTATCAAGATTATGGGTGACAGAGGGAAGAGAAAAAAGCAGAAGCCAAGGATAACTTTAAAGCATGAGGAAACGTGCTATTCTGGGGAAGAAAAAATACTGAGGAAAGTTAGAAATGTAACAAGGAACCATTTTCATCTAAAAAGAGGAGAGAATTAGCAAAAACAGAGAGATGGGGGTGGCTTAACGAAGTCATGTGTGGGAAGCCTCTCTCTACTTGGAGAAGCTTGCAGCAAGATCTTGGGATAGTAGTGAATGTTATAAGAACAGTTTAGGGACAAGTGAATACAATCTTTTCAAAAAAGTTAAATGGACTACTGAGCAAGGATGCTGCAACATATGCCCCTTCGTAAAACTGAACAACTAAATTCTATGACTGGCTGGTACCTTTTTCCCCGGACATTTCCCTCAAAACCTTATAATTTTTATTCTGCTCTGAGGTACAGATTTCTAATGAATAGAACCACATGATTAGCAAGTGTTCATTACTTATAAATGGACAAATATTAGGTGCTGGGAAATTAACACCAAGTATAATCTCAAATAAAAGAAACAATTATTAAACACAATTGTTAAAGGGTGTGGCAAATATATATTAAAATAGTATATTTAAAATTGATAAGCCAACAGCTTAACATGGAATCTTAATATGTCTTGTCATAGTCTACCAATTAGAAATAATGTACACGACTATGAAAAGATTAACTTTAAAATTTAAAAGTACCAATAGACTATACACAGACACACACACACACACACACACACACACACACACATATATAGACTTTAAATTTTAAAGTTGATCATATAATATGCATATATATGTACATATGTATGTCTCTGGTAATTTTAGTGATTTAAAAAATTAATCTCAAATAAAAATGACTTAAAATGGTTAAAAAGTGTGTTGTAAGTATAAAGATAAGCACAGTTAAAATAATTGATATGGCAGAAACATAACAGAAATCCTTACTTAAAATGTCTTAGTATAGTCTACCAATTAGAAATAATATGTGTATTACTATGCAAAGATCAACGTTAAATTTTAAAAGTACAGTAAAACTACATATCTTTGGTAATTTTAGTGATTAATGCTTTAATTAAGAGATGAGGTACATGCAGACATATGCAATAAACTGACATAATTCATCAAATTGCAAAGAATAACATGATGAATGCATATGTATATTGTGAATTATACAACGTACATGCAAATCATACACTCATTATCATGCAAAGACATTAATTTTCGTACAGTCGAAATGCAACAAATCTTCAAGTACTACTCAATCTACGGCATGACTATTTAAGAACAAAGTAGTTTGCAGTATCTTTTGTAGAATAATAATTTAAACAAGTTAATGAAAACAGAGAGCAGACATTTTTACTGGCTACATCTCTGTGTGAGCTAAACTGGAAACCAGTGCCTGTATTATGCATCTATGCATCTATTGTTCCACAGTGCCATTATAAACAGAAAATTTTAATCAAGTCATTAAATATTCTTCAGAATTAATCTTTACTATTTTTTTTTTAATGTTGAGCACTGAATATGTTGGTTTTTATTGACTAGTCAAAAAGAATAACAATGCTGGTCTGGAAACAATTTCTCAATGAAATAGTAACTACTTAAAAAAAACAACCCACAACTCTTCTGAGATTGATTTGTCATTGAATGAGGTATCCTCAAAGGAAGACAATTTAAACATGAATACATTTGGTGCTAGGAACTAGCCTGCAAATACTGATGCCTGCATGCTTGGTAAGAGCAGACTGATACCTGAAATCTTGACAGAGACAGAGGAGGCTGAAGCTAAACTCTAGAACAGGCTGGAATAAAGCACCTACTTATCACATAGTCAAGTTAAACTTCTCTATAGTTGAATGCAACTTGGAGATGTACTGTTAATTAAATTTTTTGACTGAACTCAATGGGAAATAAATGAGCTTTTTTTTTTTTTGTAACATGAACGTTAAAGGGAAAGAACAAAGTGCCTCTGAACTTCTCATACCCCACTACACAGAATCAGTGTTGTGCTAAAAGAAAACACTGTAAATATGAATATGTTAATTAAGATAAACCATGCAAATTTTTTTTCTCTGATCATTTTGAACTTTAATGTGGGTAAAAGAAGTTCAGTTAGTTGTGGGTAGACTATTAGATGTTATGAGTGAGATTCAATCAGCATATATGAATCAAACAGAAAGTCTTTTTAAACCTATTAAATACTTAAATGCATTAGAATTCTCACTCTTAAATCAAACTTAAGAAAAATATTTATAAGATTCACCATTGTGTGAATCAAATATAATAGCTTCATGAATGACTTTTCTCATCTGGGATAACAAGATAATAATACCCTTATTAATTTATTAACTTTGTGAAATTTTATAATATTTTTAAGATTTCTTTAAAATGAAAAGTCTATTTTACTTTTTAATTAAATCTACTTCCCAGAAAGGTCTTTAAGGCTCACTAAAGTACACTGCATTATCTTATTGCTGACAGTTCTTGAAACCATGCTTGAAAGCTTGCTTTATCCTTTGGTGAACAATATGCTAAAAGACTGTGCTTTCTCTTTTTCTTGTCCTGTAATTAAGGCATTTTAATACGTTTCCTTATAGTTGTTACAAAAGCAAACTATTAAGATTCATAGATTGAGACAATTTTGACTCGTATGATTATATAAACACATATGATATAAATTTTTTCTAACCATGGATTTAAAAATAAATTAACAAAACTCCTTCAAATCAAATGATTGCTCTTTAGATGGTTAAATTAAAATGGGGCTTCTTATGTTGCCTTAATATATGTAAATTATCAGAAAAAAATAGAAAAATACAATAAATTTGGTAAACTATTATTTATTACCAGTAGAGTAAATGATAAAATCATAATTAGGAAAACATTTTCTCCAAATCAAGGTATATTTTAAGTGTTTGAAATCTCCAGATATTTTTTGTTGTTGTTTAGAGATAAAAATACTGAATATATGTCTAAAGACAAATAGTTTCCCAAATTGAGGAATATTAAACTAAATGTACTTCTTTTTAGATTTTAGATGTGTGTTTGTACAGAAAAAATGTGTATTTTTAAATTAAAATCTTAAATCTTCTGTGATTTAAAAGTCTGCCTATTTACTTGACTTATATTTGCAACTCAAGAAAATGTTCTTGTAAACAATAATAAAAAAGTTTAAAATACAAGACAAATGCTTTAAAATTCATAAAATATAGAAGTAAAATTATACATTTACAATCTTTTGGAATCAAAACAACTCACAATGCCATTGTTGAGGCTTTCTACTTCTTTAGAGCACAGGTGTGCTAATAGGGTTCTGTCATGTTTTAAATAAATACATAATTTCTTAGCCCTTTTTTATAATAGAAATACTAGTTTGCTACTGGGTTAAAATATTCTAATTAAAAAATATTCTAATTAAATTTCATGCTAGCCAAAAATTTATTTTTTTGGATAAACTTAGGAGGTTTAAAATTTTTTTTAGATTACAACTTACGATTTTAAAATTACGATTGGTAGCAAAAATATTAGAAAATATAAGATGTTATAATTTTATACTAAAAACATTACTTTAGACAAAATTGATATAACAACCTCCCTTACTTTTCAGGGTTTTGTTACAAAAAAATTTTAATGCATAAATAGTAGAGAATTCCCCCACAAAATATTCACCTTGCAGATTCTATATCCCCCTTTTAAATTTCTCTCTCTCAACTTAAGTATTTATTTTGCTGACACATTTGAAAAGAAACCTCAGGCCCCAAGATACTCCACCTCTACACATTCTCAAGAGAATCACTTTAAAAAATGGATATATTTTTAAATAACCAAAATGCCTCCATCACACTTAACAAAATTAACAGTAATTTCTTGGTGTTAAGAATTTACACAAAACCATATTCAACTTTCAAGAACTGTCTCAAACATTTATTTTTTCTAGTCTATTTAATGGAATCCAGGGTGCAACCATGTCAACCACATTTGGTTGTGATATCTAAGTTGCTCTTTGCTAAGACAGTTCCTCCCTTTCCCCTGTATTTTCTTCAGCTCTTTTTTTTTAATTTATTGATTTTTAGATAGAGGAGAGTGGGGGGGGGGGAGAAATGGGAAGCATCAAGTTGTAGTAGTTGCTTCCCATATGTGCCTTGACCGGGGCAGCCCAGGGTTTCGAACCGGTAACCTCAGCGTTCCAGGTGCACTTTATCCACTGCACCACCATAGGTCAGGCTCCCCTGTATTTTCATGCCTTTTCTTTGTTGAAGAAACTACTCTGACTTCTTTTAAATTGAACCTGGGATGTCCCTGTTGAAGAAAGTGCAATACTTGGCTGCAAACTAAACCTGTCAAAATGGTCAAATTTATTTTTTGGCCATAGAGGGGAAAGGGGAAAAACCTGAGACATTTCTGCCTATTTAATGATATGAGTAACGTCTAAGAAGTCCTAAACAATTCTACCCTTTATACCATAGAGTCTACAACTGTAATAATCATTCATAAAATTCATTTTATTACATTACTTTGATATATTGCCAGTCTGTAAAATAATTTTTATCTAATGGTGTTAATATATTTCTGCATAAACTAAATGACATCAAATAAGCAAATAAATATTTAGCAATTCCAAGTGTATAAATACTTTTCTTAGAATGTATAAAGAATTAATTGCTTTATAATCAATCTGAAAAAGAAATACAAGCTGGCATGTCTCTTAACTTTTGTTTTTATCCTTTTTTAAATAGGATCACTGAACCAGACAGGTAGGTTTTCATTAAATTTAATTTGTGTGAAGCTTATATATTAAGTTGAATTACTAGAACAGTAAATCAGTTGATGGCTCTGTTTTTTAAAATCTCACGTTTCACTTTTTAAGGAGAAATGTATAGGAAACTTAGAGGATTATAAAATACTCATGAATATTACAAGTGTTAGAAAAGAGAAAATTAAACTTGAACATATTTCCATGGTATTTGTGTTAAATAAACATGTAAATTAACGTGTGTAAGATCGGCTTCCTCTCTCCTTGCAACAGCTTTAGCTAATAAAACTTCAAAAAGATCAGTGATGTACAGTTTTTAAAAATCCAAAATATGAATGACTTTAAATGGAACCATATGAAGTGAATGACAGTAAAGTGATCGTAGATAAAATTACCAAACTCAAATGAAATAAATTCAAAATGAAAAGGATGAAGGGCAATTAAGTATGTATTTTGACAATTCGAAGTGGTCAAGTTTTTGAAAGTATGACACAGGAACCTTAACCTATCTATATATGAGTGATAAATGAGGCATTTTGTGTCATTACATTCCCATAAATCACTTTCTTTAACTGCTGACGGCTTTTATCAGATCTAACCTTTTCAAGCTTCTATTAGAGTGCTAACATTTTCAACTTTGACACATGTGCAGTTTACAAATTCTGCAGCTGATTAACTCTGGACAGAAGCTCACTGGCATCATTGTGTTCAAGATGGGTGAATGCCTTAGGGTCTCAAAAACTCAGACACTTACATTACAGTACAAAAATCTCAATTAATGTAAGGGGTTGGACTTCAGAGTTACTAAGCAATTATTTTCTGTTGGAAAACAAACGTGAATAAGACTTCATTTTCCATGAAATAGGTGACTTAGGAAATACTAAAAAATGAAAAAGAAGAAATAGATAGAAAATCCCTGGATACTAAGGGTTAACTTATAATCAAGTACATTTTTTTTTTGCTTTAAAACTATTTCTTTTGGCAATCAAGACATAATTTTCAAAAATAATTGCTAAACTTCAGTTTTGACACAATCAAAACAAAAAGAATCCAAGATTAATACATTCATGGGGTAAGGGATATGACCCCAAATAAAACATAATTTACGTGGAACTGTAAAAATGATGAAACCACTTTAAAGTGAATTTTATAGGGAGATACTGAATCAAATTATAATATATAGCTTAACTCTCCTGTAAATTCCAACATTCTAAGGTAAAGGTTGTTTTGGATAATTTAACCTATCAATCAATTCAGTTGAAAAAAAAGAAGAAATGAGAACTTCTCTTATTCCTCCTACTTTAAAACAATTGTGTTAAAACTATAAAAACAAAGCATGTAAAAAGTACTTCAATTTCTGTTGAAGTTACTAACTGCTAAATTACTAACTCATCATAGAATGCCCTTTATACATAAGTTAAAATATACTACTTATTACCAACATGAAACATTTGAAACATTTATTATAAGATGAAACTTTAAAACATATCAAGTATTTGCCTGTTAGGAATGTAGAAATAAATAGGCAAGTATTTGTAAGTTGAAATCTTTTAGCCCTGGTTGGTTGGCTCAGCAGTAGAGAATCAGCCCGTCATGTGTAAGTCCTGGATTTGATTCCTGGTCAGGGCACACAGGAGAAGTGACCATCTGCTTCTCCAACCTCACCCTTCTCTCTCTTTCTCCCTCTCTTCCGCTCCCACAGCCATGGTTCATTTGAGCAAGTTGGATCAGGTGCTGAGATGGCACCGTGGCCTCTGCCTCAGGCGCTAAAATGGCTCAGCTGTTGAGCAACAGAGCAACGGCCCCAGATGGGCAGAGCATCGCCCCACAGGGGCTTGTCCAGTGGATCCCGGTTGGGGTGCATGAGGAAGTCTGTCTCTCTGCCTCCCTGCCTCTCACTTAATAATAATAATAATAATAATAATAATAATAATAATAATGATAGAAATCCTTTACATTGTAGACCATAGGAAATAAGACTTCACAATATTTTTTATTTTAATAGTCCTAATATCATAGTTGAAGAGTCAAATACAACACTTGAACTTGACAGTTCCAAGGGTTTTGATAATTATCACAAAATTGGGCAGGTAGACATTATGTTTATGTCAATGTATTCATACAAAATGCACATATACAAATACATTTGATTAAATATAAGTTTGTGAGGACAAAGATATCAAAGAAACTTATTTAGAAAAGATAACTGACACAGACCTTGAAATAAAGCTAAACTTTATAAAAATACTGTCTTTGGCAAGAATAGCAATCCAGAACCAATCCTGATACTGGTTGTTTGACCACCAGAAGCCTACTATTTTAAATTATATTAGTTTTGATACAAACTACTGTCCATCAAAACTAAATAATAAAACTTAAAGAGAAGGACTAAAGGCACTAAAAAGTAGACCTTTTGTGGCAGATTGCCTCTTGTTGATAAATGACAAAGCTTAGAAAAATAGTGGGGAATGGACTTTTTCTGGCATCACAACCTATATAGTCTCATAATGTCACCATCTAAGGCCTACGTAAGACAAATTAAAAACTTCTTTATTTCACTAATAACGTCACTCATCACAGGGGCTGGGCAGTTACACTTTGACAATTCAGATGTAAATCCCACATTGCCTATGAGAATTCATGACAAAGGCATATTTATCATTTAAAACAAAAGGACATGACTTCTTGGTGTTCATATCAAAGCCCAGTGATGGATGAGGCCATGCTAATCAAAAGACAGACTAGAAAGAACACAGATGTTTGCTACTTGGATTAAGAAAAGGCTATTCCCTCTCCTAAAACGTACCCAATATGGTCATTTCAAACTGTTTTAAATGTGTAATTTTATATAGACATCTAAAAGTTTAAAATTTCCAATGATAGTTGTTACCATATAATACATATCAGGGTTTTCCCCCCCAACTTCAAATTATAGAAGCAAAATTCTTAAAACAAAGAAAAGGTCAAATTACAATAGTTCCTTAGATGTAACCCATAAAAGGAGTTCCACAGTTGGCGTTATTCTTCTCAATTATTATTATAATTATTATTATTATTATAATTATTTTACTATTATTTTCTAATCCAAAAAATGAAGAGAAAATAAGTCTATAATCCTACATTTTTACTAATAGCAAAAGTGTTAGCTTAAACCAATGTTAGGAACTATAAGGCGAGCATTGGTTTAAGACATTATTACCCTATCTGTTTCTGAGAATTGTGTTTTTGATATTCATCCCAAATGCTTTTCAAGTTGAAAGGCACTTAAAAATAGTTGTTGTCCATACTTTAAGGTTTCTTTAAAACCTTAAACACAACTAATTCTGGGGATTTTAGCATTCATCACTACTTTGGATGAGAGAGAACAAAAATAAGTATGGCATTAAAAAGACAAAGATATTTACAGCTGGAGCTATTGATAACACTTCCTTCTATTCCATTGATGAAGAGCTATTATCAGGACTGGCTAATAGAAATCCAATTTACAAGGCCCTCTTTCATTTGAGTGCCTTACAAGAAGCACAGATTGGTAACCCTTCAGACCTGCAAACAAACACCTTTTCTTTCAGGGTAGAACTATTTTAACATTGGTTACTGGGAAGTCATCATTGCAAGGTCACTTTGAATAAGTGTGGAAAGAAGTGGGGAAGCCTACTATGTAACTGACCTATTTCCTGCTTATTTTCCCTGCTGCTTTTCAATCCCAATGAAGCACACTTGTTGTTGATAGGCTTTTAATAGTGAGAGAAAACAAAACACAATATGAAACCATACAGGAGGAAGGAACTAGCTATGCATTAAGAAAATAGTTGGATAGTTTTGCATCACCAGGTGAAATGCTAAGCTGGCAGCTGATATGTAAATGCCCCCTTTTGGTAGAACCATCTTCCTCTCAAAATGAAGGGTACCTCAAAATCACCATGATCTCTCTCTGTACACACATCATTTGTGCGTCTTGTGTGGAAATTTGGTAGCACATTAAATGTGCCACTGTTGTTGGACCAGAAAGGACATCCCAATTACTCCATTGAGTTGTACCTATATGTTTACCACAGTTTATTTTTCACAAGCTATAGGAGCTACTATATGTCCCACATTTAATGGGTATGTCTTCCTTTTAAAGTATATGCCTGCTTCTCACAGAGGGAATTAAAAGTTGAATTCATCTCAGAGGGCTTAACACTCAATACATTAAAAAGTATTTATAGAATAACAAAAGTCTTTCACCTTTTGGCCCTTTTATGAAAAATTTACTGGGTGCCTAATATATTTAATATTCAGTAGCATGTGAGAATAATTTTTATGCAACTCTGATAGTTAGAAAGATAGATAACTCAATTATTAGATCATCTATCAAAATATTCAGATGTATAAGAGGCTACTAAAAAGATTGATGACTGAGAAAGTCCACTGCTTCTCTAGCCATCATATTCATGCATTTGGCCAGACAACATTTTTCGCTGCCTTCACAAGCAAGCTTCATTACCCATCACTCCAGTGAAAAGAGTTTATTATGAGGCTGCCATCTTGGCAAGACTATTATTTAGATGATAAATGTTGAGGGTGAAAAAAGTGTGTTTACTTTTTTTTTTTAAGAAAAAAGATGAGCTTTTCTGACAGATAAAACAAACAGCATCTACATTTCTAATTAACTTAAATTTGGCAGATACATATATAGGTCAGTTAAACCTATGATGTTATCTTCTGTCTGAATTTTATCCTTAATTTGTAAAATGTAAATTAACTAATTAGAAGAAAAACAGCATGATAAGTGACAAAATGCTTCAGCTGGGTCTTTGCTTCCTGACATTTATGATCAACTATAATAAATTATTGCTTTTTAAAATAATTGATAGAATATATATATATTTTCTCACCACAATGAAAAAACTTTTACTAAGAATTATAAAAGAAGGCCAAGAACTTAGCAGAACTTTGTGGTGTACTTTCTGAGGAAAAGATGTGTAGAAAAAGCCATAATATTAGAAACAATTGGGTTAATTTATGCCTGTGTATCCAGGGGTAAATTTAGAGGAAAAAAAGTGTGTAGACATTAAGTCACTGGTGAACCCAGTGAAATCATTATCAGGCCTTAACCCTTTCCCTGTCATTTCTAAAGGGTTTGCTGTGTACTTAGGCAAAAAAAAAAAAAAAAAAAAAAAAAGACAACACTGTGTGTGTGTGCATGCATGAGTGCATGCATACTCACATCACCTGTGTATGTACCTGTGTGCCTGGGTGCTGTGTGGAGGTTTACAATATTACATGGGGACTACAGAAAAGAGAAGAGAATTTTACCACTTGAATTTCAGCAGGAAAATGTGTCATTGTTAAGTAAAATTAATCTATGTAATCGTTAAGTGAAAAAAGATTTTCAACAATTCTTATGTAGGTAAAGACTCTATATTGAGAAGTACACTCGTCATGTCAGATAGAGATGTCAATTATAAATTACATAAATCCTGAAAGTGAGGCCTGTGGGGGTGGCCACATCCTGGCGCAGTGAGGTGTGAGTGACCAGGCTCCCAGCAGGCAGAGCAGGATCAGCCCGTCAGTTCTCATAGCACACAAACTTCCGGGTCTCAGCGGAAGGAGGAGTACCAGGAAGCTGGGGCTGAAGCCTCGGGGTAACCTGGGGAGACGTTGAGAGTGCTGGGTCTGTGCTGAGGCTTGGTTTCCACTGACAAGACAACATTTGAAAGGGTGGAGGAAATAGAAACAATTCAAACAAAGGTATATGATGGCAAGGATTCTCCTGGAAAGTTCAGAGATTAGGTAAAATAGGTGAATAGTTAAGTACTTCAAAATTTCACTCCTATTTTTAGGTATGCCACTGAAATATAATATTTATCTTGGATAAAAATATTTTAAGTTAGCAGACAGTTATCACAGTTGGAAACAATATGACTGAAATACTTGAATACCCCTTTTTCCAATATTATGACAAATACCTAAAAGTTTCTACATTTTGCAAAGTGCAATCTAAGTGCTTGGATAATATTATTACACTGACTTTATATTTACTAGTTGTGGAGACAGTAAGAAAAATCTTTCTAAATAGATGCTGCTTATGAATAAGTATTTAGCTTATTACTTTTATATTTTAGAAACTCATTAATGGTAAACATTTTCGTTTCCATCCCTATATCACCATGATACAGTATTAAAAAAATAAATAATATGAGTAACTAGTCAAAGCTCTGCTTCACAGTATACAAATCTAACAGAATATATTTATATATGACAGAAAATTATCTTGACAGCTCTCTGGCCTCCATCTAACTCTTCAACCTTTAACACATGATATACCTCTAAGGCAGGGGTAGTCAACCTTTATACCTACCGCCCACTTTTGTATCTCTGCTAGTAGTAAAATTTTCTAACCGCCCACCGGTTCCACAGTAATGGTGATTTATAAAGTAGGGAAATAACTACTTTATAAAATTTATAAAGCAGAGTTACAGCAAGTTAAAGCATATAATAATAATTACTTACCAAGTACTTTATGTCGGATTTTCGCTAAGTTTGGCAGAATAAATCTTTATAAAACAACTTACTGTAGTTAAATCTTTTTATTTATACTTTGGTTGCTCCGCTACCGCCCACCATGAAAGCTGGAATGCCCACTAGTGGGCGGTAGGGACCGGGTTGACTACCACTGCTTTAAGGCAAGTACTTCAAAAGCTATCACAGATTTACCTTTATGTGCACAAATTTTGCACTTTAGAGGTAATCTTCAAACATTTGAACTCCAAAAAATTGGTTTCTACCACAAGCTAAAGACTGAAAAACAGCATAGAGACCACCTTGTTTGTTTAGTTATTTTCTTTCAGACATTAACAATCACTATTTATATTTATCATTTTGAAAATGAGTTTAATTTCTTTAATTAAAAGCCTAAATAGTTGTAAGCAATCATTTATGTTCATTTAAAATTTTAAATATTTCTGTATTGAAGGCAGTGTTCCATGTTTGAACGTGCTTATCTGTGCAGGAGAAAGGCACAGAGAGCAATGCAGGGAGTGTCAGGTAACCTCACCCAACCTGAGTCCCTCTGTATTATTGCAGGAAGGTCAGACCTCCTTGCATTGTACCGGTGTGTCAAAATACGTCAACAAACCATCACACCGCAGGAAGAAGAGTGACCTTTCAGTTCTTTACATTTGGGCTGCCGATGGAGCTTTGGACGTGGGTATGCTTGAATGGTTTTCCAAGCTGCTTGACAAATGCAACTCCCAAGGTTTCTTTCAAGTGTGAATGTTAAAAGCCCTGGGTTCCTACATTTTGGTACAACTTCCTAAACTCATGTAATTTATGATGGAAACTGATGCTAGGTTAACTATCAATACTCCCAATAATCAGATGCAATGCAACTAGACTAACATTGTTTTTATGTGTAGTATAAAATTACTTTAAATATAAGAGAGGAAGATTTGGAGTCAGTGAATTTAGAAATCATTTTATTCACTCTAAGAGCAATACTTATTGGTAATCGATTCTCTAAACTTCATTATAGCTGTCATATCACAGTTGTCTTCTTTCTCTCCCTGTTCATAAAATAATGTATTTCTCTACTCTTCCTCTCTGTGAAAATCCACTTTACTTATTTCTACTGAGGATAAGCCTTACATTAATCTTTCTCTGATTCATTACTTGGACTCCTATCACACAGCCCAGTAGCCTTTGGACATCTTGAAACACTGCAATTAAAGTTATCCCTAACCTGGATTATTTTCTACTCTCAGTTTTTTATTAGCATCATTGTTCTCCCCATCACCAATATCAAAACTTCAAAGTTATCTTTGTTCCATACCACGTAGTACAATGACACTGAGTTGCTTGCCAAATTCTGTAAATCCTGTCTTTATTATCTCTGTAAGTCTATGTAGTCTCCTTCCATTTCCACTGCTATGGTTATCACTTGGGAATTATTGGATTATTTAAATATGGATGACTGTGTTGACAATGGTGTCCTATCCCCAACTTCATTCCACTCTGTACACAACTACCAGAACACCCATCCTAGACTTAGGTCCTGTATGTAAAATATCTCCCCTTGCTTTCTAGCTGTGTGACTTTAACCTGGGTACTCAACCTCTCTTTGCCTCAATTTTCTCATATGAAATGAGGACAGAACACTAGTATCTACATCATAGGGCTGTTACGTGGATTAAAGAATAGATGTACATGAGCTTAAACCAGTGCACTGAACATAGTTGGTATTAAGTGTTAGTCATGTTGTAATTTATGTATAAGCTTTGTTTTCTTTTAGACTGAAATTCTTGAAGGAAATGTTAAATGTTTCTCATCATTGTATGCTCTGAAATGCATAATATTCTGCCTCATATATTTATGTCACTTTGCTAGAATGTATTGAATTAGGAATATGTGGACCTGGCCATTTGGCTCAGTAGTAGAGCTTAGCCCAGCCTGTGGATATCCTGGTTCAATTCCCAGTCAGGGCACATAGGAGAAGTGACCATCTGCTTTTCCATGCCTCCCCTCCCATTCTCTTACTCTCTCTCTCTCTTTCTCTCCCCCTCCTACCACCATGAGTTGATTGATTGTAGCAAGTTGGCCCCAGGCCCTGAGGATGGCTCCTTGGCCTCACCTCAGATACTAAAAACAGCTTGGTCTTCGAGCAACACCCCAGATGGGCAGAGTATTGCCCCATAGGGGGCTTGCCGGGTGGATCCATGGTCAGGGTGCATGTGGGAGTTCATCTCTCTGTCTCCTCTGCTTTCACTTAATTAAAAAGAAACAAAGGAATATGTACTGGTAAAAATATTCATTTCACATTAAAACAATGAAAGACAATGGGGCTGATAAAAATATTTTGGTTTAGTGATGAGTTCAATACAGTTTTCCTCAGATGGCCCATGCACACACCAGTGACTTAATTTTCACCACTTTCATAATCAATATAGAGAGCTCTGAAAATACTATAGCTGAAGCTATCAAGATGACTGTGATAGCCTCATATATAAGTTATATATATATATATATATATATATATGCCTTATTAATTTAAAAAATCCACTTTACTAAATAAAGGAATTTTGCATGGATTTTGAATTTATGATCACCTGCAATGAGCTACCCGGGATGCTACAGGACTAAATTGAAAATATGAAGATGGTGAGGTTAGCAAAGCTGACAGTGATAAAAAGGAAAAAAAAAATGGCAAAAAGGAATATATAAGGAGAAGCAGAAAGAGGTTAATTATTTTTGGTACAATCATTGTGCAAAGAGAAGGGTGAATAAGACACAAGATATATCTCAGTGTTAGTGATTAAAGTTGGAAAGGGGCCTGGCCTGTGTTTATGTAGTGGATAAAGCGTTGACCTGGAATGCTGAGGGAACTGGTTGAAAACCCTGGGCTTTTTCATTCAAGGTACGTATGAGAAGCGACTAATATCAGTTGATGCTTCCTGCCCCCCTTTCTCTCTCTCCTCTCTCTAAACTAAATAAAATCTTAAAAAGAAAGTTGGAAAGGGAGTAAAAGAAGAGAATGAGATTCACCCATATCATAAGAGTAGACTAAGAATGTAGTAAAACAGAGAGTAAGAAAAACACAAAAGAACATTAAGTACCTTGTGTTAATAGATAAATGGAATTCATAAAAGTTTAGTTTTAACACAAACATGAATTAGAAATAAAGGATGTTAAACATGGCTATTATGTATTCACATAGATTTATATTTTATGACGAGAGTATTAGACATACAGATTGTATCTGTGGTTTATTTTCTCTATTCTCTCTGTGTGAGAAGAGAATGAGCAAGGGCAAACTAGAGCAATGTAGCCTCATCACCTAATTCTCTCATCACAAGAGATTTTTGAATGAAAGCTACTGGCAAAGGTACTAAAAAAATGGGGTAATGTGTCTCTTAAATGTGGAGGGGGAGGAAAAGCATAACAGCGGGAATCATAGATCTTCTGGGATGGGCTGGAAGGATATGAGGTGGGAGAATGAACACAATCCAAGATTCTGTAATCAGGATCAAACCTTCTGATCCTTACTATGTAGCATACTGAGCTTTTCTGATAATAGCTAGCAACTGATGTGGGGTCACCGCTGTGCCTCCAATAGCCATAGTCCCTATATCTTTTAAAGAAACTGATTTTGTAGTTAAAAACTAGAGGCCCAGATGGTTTGACTAGGAAAATCTATTTAATATTTAAAAAAGAAACAACAATTTTATACAAACTTTTCTAGAAAATTTAAGACAAGGGAATACTTCTCAACTTATACTATGAGGTCAGCATTACTTTAATACCAAACACCAGAACCCATATGCAAAAATTCTTAACAAATTTTTAGCAAATCAGATCCAACAAAATATACAAAGAATATTGTTTCCCAACCAAGTGGGGATTCTCCCAGGAATGTAAGGTTGCTATAACATTCAAGAGTCAATCATTAATTCACCATATCAACTAATATATAAAATTATCCATACGATCCTCTTAAAAGATGCATAAAATAAAAAGTCCATTTTTAATAAAAACTCTCAGCAAACCAGAAATACAAGGAGGTGTCCTCAACCTGATAAAGGGCAGCTACAAAAACCTATAGCTAATATTATTTTTAATGATGAAAGGTTAAATTCCAGGTTGACACTTTATTCACTGTGCGAACACAGGTCAGGCACCTTTTTCAAATCAGAAAGGAGATAGTAAAACTGTCATTATGTATGAATTACATGATACTGTGTACAGAGAACCCTAAAAAGTCCACCAAAACACAACTAGAACGTTAGTAAAGTAGCAGGATGTAAAATAAATATCTAGAAATCAGTTGCATTTTTATACACCAATAATGATCTATCAGAAAGGCAAACCAAAAACAAACAAACAAACAAAAAAACAATACCACTCACAATTGTTTCAAAAAGAATAAAATACCTAGGAATAAATTTTCAAGGATGTAAAAGACCTGTACTCAGAAAATTATAAGACACTGAAGAAACAAATTAAAGAAGACACAAACAAGTGGAAGCATATACTCTGTTCACGAATAGGAAGAATTAACATCATTAAAATGTCCAGGATACTATCTAAAGTAATCTATAAATTCAACACAATTTTGATTAAGATGCCAATAATGTATTTCACAGAATTAGAACAAATATTCCAAAAATTTCCATGGAACCACAAAATACCCCAAATAGCCACAGCAATCCAGAAAAAAAGAAAAAAGTTGGAGGAGTCAGTGCTACCCAATATCAAACTATATTACAAGGCCATAGTAACCAAAACATCACAGTTCTGATATAAAAGCAGACATATAGATCAATGGACCAGAATAGAGAGCTCATAAGTCAACCTACACCTACATGCTCAATTAGCATTTGACAAAGAAGGCAAGAACATACAATGGGGTAAAAATAGTCTACTCGATATATGGTATTAAGAAAATTGAACAGATACATGCAAAAAAATAAAACTAGACCACCTTCTTATACCATACACAAGAACAAACTCAAAATGTATTGAAGACTTAAATACCAGACACAAAAATATGAAAGTCCTAGAAGAAAATATAGGCATAAAATCTCGGACATTATTCATCAAAATATTTTTTCAGATATATATCCTCACTCAAGGGAAATGAAAGAAAACATAAACAAATGAGATTATATCAAACTAAAGTTTTTGCGCAGCAAAAGAAACCAACAAAATGAACAGACAACTCACTGAATGGGAGAAAATATTCACTGATATATCTGGAAGAGACTAATATCCAAAATTTATAAAGAACTTACAATACTCGCCTGACCAGGTGGTAGTGCAGTGGATAGAGTGTTGGTCTGGGATGCGGAGGACCCAGGTTCAAAACCCCGCGGTCGCCAGCTTGAGTGCAAGCTCATCTAGTTTAAGAGAGGTTCACCAGCTTGAGCTCAAGGTTGCTGGCTTGAGCAAGGGGTCACTTGCTCTGCTGTAGCCCCCTGGTCAAAGCACATATGGAAAAGCAATCAATGAGGGACTAAGGTGCCATAACAAAGAATTGATGCTTCTCATCTCTCTTCCTTCCTGTCTGTCTGTCCCTATCTGTCCTTCTCTCTGTCTTTCTCTGTCTTTGTCACAAAAATAAAGAACTTATAATACTCAACACCAAAAGAACAAACAATCCAATTAAAAATAGGCAAAAGACCTAAATAGACACTTGTCTAAAGAAGACATACAGATGGCCGATAGACATATGAAAAGATACTGAATGTCACCAATCATCAGAGAAATGCAAATTAAATCCACAATGAGATATCACCTCACACCTGTAAGAATGCCTATCATCAATAAATCAAAAAACAGGCCTGACCTGTGGTGGCACAGTGGATAATGCATTGACCTTGGAATGCTGAGGTTGCCAGTTTGAAACCCTGGGCTTGCCTGATCAAGGCACATATGAGAAGCAACTATGCCCTATGAGTTGATGCTTTCTGCTCCTCCCCCCACACTCTTCTTTCTAAAATCAATAAATAAAATATTCAAAAAAATAAATCCCAAAACAACAAGTGCTGCTAAGGGTATGGAGAAAAGGGAACCCTCATGTACTGTTAGTGGGAATGCAGATTGGTGCAGCCAATGTGGAATGTAGTATGGAATTACCTCAAAAAATAAAAAATGGAACTGCCTTTCAACTCAGCCATCCCACTTCTGGGAATATATCCTATGAGTCCCAAAACACTAATTTGAAAGAACATATGCACCCCTATGTTCATCGCAGCATTATTTACAGTAGCCAAGATCTGGAGACAGCCTAAGAGCCCATCAGTAGATGAATGGATAAAATAGCTGTGTATATTTATACAACGGAATATTAGGCAGCCATAAAAAGGGGAAATCTTACCTTTTGAGACAGCATGGATGGACCTGGTGATCATTATGCTTACTGAAATAAGCCAATCCGAGAAAGATAACTACCATATGATTTCACTCATATGTGGAATCTAATGAATAAAATGAGCAAGCAAAATATAAACAGACTCATACATAGAGGGAAAGCTGACAGCTGTTGGGGGGACAGGGGTGTTGGGTGAGGGAGGTGAAAAGATAGAGGAAAAGATAAGAAAAATAAGAGAGAAAAGAAACTCTTGGACAGGGACAACACAACATGATGTACAGAGATGTGTTGTAGAATTGGTTGCCTGAAACCTTTATAATTATGTTACCCAGTGTCACCTCAATAAAATTCAATTAAAAATAAGATTGGCTACCTTTCCCCCAAGATCAGAAGCAAGGAAACAATATACACTCTCGCTACTATTAACCTATTAACCTATTTCCTCTGTGTAGGAAATTCTAGCCAGTGTAGTTATGTAAAAGAACTCATATTGATAAAAGAAGTAAAACTGTCTTTATTCATAAATGACATGGCAGCCTATATAAAAAAATCTCACTGCATTTACCAAAACAGTAAAGTATTAATAAATAGATTTTATGCAGTTGCAGGATACAAGATCAATATAGAAAATAAACTGTATTCCTCTATAGTAACATGATAAATTGGAAATTTAAACAAAAGCTACTATTTCCAACAGAATCAAGAAATATAAAATTTATAGGGATCAAATTGACAAAAAAAATTGAGAGATGTGTACATAGCAAACTATAGAACATTTCTGAGCAAAATATGAAGACTTACATAAATAGAGAAATACCATATTCATGGATCAAAGCATCAATATTAGGATATCAATTCTTTCCAAATTGATCTATAAATCCAATGTGATCCCATTCATAATACGAGCAAAATTTTTAAGCTTATTTTAAAATTCATAGGGAAGGCAAAGGGCCTAAAATAGAAAAAATAATGTTTAAAAAGAAAAATAAAGTTGGAGGATGTAATACTAAGTGTTTTCAAAGTTATAATGTTATAGTCATCAAGACAATATAGAATTGATATATTAATAGACAAGTTGATCAATAGAATAAAAAGCAATTTAGAAAAAGGGCCAAACATATACGGTCAATTACTTTTTGACGAGACAGTCTTTCCAACAAATGGTTATCTGTATGTAACAAATGAACTTTGACCAGTATGTCATACCATATATAAAAATTAACTGAAATGTAAATGTAAAACCATAAACCTTTTAGAAGAATAAAAGAGGAAAATTACAGTGATTCTTCAGCTCTTTAAATCTTTAAAATGTCTTAGAGATAACATCAAGGCAAAATCCATAAATGTAAAATACTGGTAAAATGGACTTTTGGGAAAAACAGCTGTGTTAGGCTTGCTCACTGGTTTTCTAGCTGCAAGCACTTTGCACAATTAATGCATGAGCACGTGGCAGAAAGCCACATGTGTGTCTCTACAAAAAACAATGGGTGCTTTTCCTCAGTGGTGATTCTCCCAGATGGCCTCTCCCACCACTGTGATGGATGGGGTTCCCTGATTCCCTGAGCCACCACCATGAGGGCCAGTTCTCCTGATCCCTTTCTCTCCACTGTGAAAAGTGGTTATCCTTTGCTTATTTGTTCACCTGTCTCTGTGAGCCTCCAATAAATGGGAATGACCTGACGCTTTCCAGCTCTGCAGTTTCTCTACCGTCTGACCAAATTCAAGGTGAACCTGCTGGGCCTCGACCACCAGCATTACATTTGGCACTGTGAGCAGGATTTGGAACAGATTTGTATGGAGCAGCCAACTTCCTTGAAGGGTGGGATAGAGGAGTGGCCATTGTTCTCCATCATATGGTTCCCTGTGGCTATCCTGTTGAGGGCCATGGGCTGGGTGTTTTTTACAGCCCTAAGAGAAGAAACCAAAAGCTCCGGGAAAAAGGCTACGTGAGGTCAAAAGCTCCAGTACGAGCTGCACACTGAGAGCCAACAACAGCATGGCTGGAACTATCACTGGACAAAGAGTGGTAAATTCGAGAACTGCAGTTCAGGCTACAGGCTAAGAACCAACAAAGCTTGAACTGGAGCTAGTGAAAGTGGCTGACTGATTTCAAGAGCTCCAGTGTGAAATGCAGGCTGAACACTAATGATGCCTGGAATGGGAACAATCACTGAAGAAGCAAATATGGGTTTGAAAACTCCAGTTTGTCCTAGGAGTCAAATGCTGGCAGTGACAGTTGTTAGAGAAACAACTGTGGGTTCAAGAGCTCAAGTTTCAGCTTCAGGCTGAGAGCCAGCAGCCACAGGAGCCAAAGTGGTCACTGAAGAAGGAGCTGCATTCATGCTGGTAGAGTGGCTCTGAGTTGGTGGTAGCAGGCATTTCCAAGTCCTCTTCATCTGAGGAGGAGGAGGTTTGGGCTGAAACTGACATCTGCAGACTCAGAGCCTGGCTGGTGGTCACCCAAAAGGTAAAAGCCCAGCAGCCAAGAGTGCCTCAGGGGCAGGCAAAACCCCCTCTGCTTGTAGTTGTGCACTCTGTGGTCTGGTCTTACACTCAGACAGAGTTGATGGAATTAGGGGCAAATTCACACAGAAACCTACCAAGTCCCTAGCAGCTTGGTTGCTGTGGTTGTGGGACATAAGGGGTAGATGACATCATGCTTTCTGGAACAGAGATGGAGAAATGAGCCACCATTACCACCCACTCCTCCTTGAGGCAGCATCTTCAGAATTGCCATGACAACCCAGGAAACCATATTCTATTAGAATGGGTGATGGCTGCCGTTCATATAGTCTGGTAGGATGCTGGAGACTTGCCGGGGCTAGTCAGTCAGTGGCAGTTATACACTGAGCTGCAGGTCCTCTGGGAACTAGGTATGAAGAATGCTGCTTTCAACCTGACATCCTTTGGGCCAGATGAGAAAATATACTGCTCATAAAAATTAGGGGATATTTTATCGCTTCATATTCATTTTGAAATATCCCCTAATTTTTGTGGGCAGTATATTTACAGCAGGGATAAGGGATTTATTCTCTGTAGTACCCTGTCTGCCATTTTTGGGTCACTAGTGGCCCATCAACAGGGTTACACAGACAGTGGCAGATTTGGGGGAGGTGGAGGCAGCATGAAATCATAATGTTGTGTGGGCTGCTGCTGTGCTGCCCCCACCCCGCCTGACTAAGAAGAGAAACAGGCCTCTAAAGGTTACCTGAACAGAGATGTGGGTAGATTTGATTGTGGCCAGGGAATATGGGGAGAAATTAGATAGCAAATCTAGTAAAGCTCTTTTGGAGCTTTGGCGGCAGCTTTAACCAGAACAGAGGTTCCAACTGCTAAAACGAACAGCTCAGCAGCTACCAATAAAGTGGTTGATGTGTGGATGGCACAGTTATAAGATTATATGATGGAGACAGCTGAGGGAGAGGAGGATCCCTAAGACTTGTTCCAGTTTGAATAGGGGGAAGGCTGAGGGACCTAACAGGGATGGGTGGGGACTGAAGGCCCCATGTTGAATTGGCAATCCACTGATTACTTTTAATGTACAATGGGTGTTGGCCTTGGTGGATACAGGTGCAGAATGTTCCCTCCTCTATGGGAACCCAGAGTGGTTCACTGGGACCTCAGTGGCCATTAATGATTATGGGGGCAAAAGAGTTCAAGTGAAGCCAATAACTATTTCACTGGGGATAGGAAGGCTGCCTCCTAAGCCATACAAGATATATGTATCTCCTATCCTTAAAAATATTTTGGGGTAGATGTCTTACAAGAACTGGTTGAAAATCACAGCTGGGGAGTTCCACCTGTGGGTCTGGGTCATGAAAGCAGTGTTGTGGGGACACGCAGCACATTCCCCCTTGCAATTACCCATTGCAAAAAGCAGTACTGCCTGCCAGGTGGTTATGAAGAAATAACAGGGACGATCCTCAAACTAGAAAAGGTGGGGATCATCCAGTTGGTGCATAGGCCTTAGAACTCCTGGGTATGGCCTGTGCACAAGCAGACAGAACCTGGTGAATGACAGTAGATTATAGAGAACTTAATAAAGTTGTTCCCCACTTGCACACTGCTGTTTCCTTGAGAGCTGTTGGGCAGATAAAATATATTATGCTCACTTTGTTAAAAATGGCGCTGCCCATGTGAGGCCATCGCCCAGGTGATATTAATGTGTGTTGAGAATCCTTGTAGCCTGGGGCTTGGTTTTGGGATTAAGCCTTTCCCACCCTTTTTGATGTGGGGTGGTACAATCCAATCATGCCTCAGAGAAGTGACTTTGTATTAGAGACTTCCCTATTTTGTATATTGGATTAGAGGTTGTGAAGCTACAATATAAAATGGGGGCAGAACGAGAGTTTGCTCTCTTGGTTCCTGAGATTATCATTAGAGGAGAGAGCAGAGCAGAGAGCAGAAGGAGGCCACGTGGAGTAGGCCAGGAGAAGCAGCCAAGATGGCGGAATGCTGAGTGAGATGCCAGTTTGTGTAGAGTTTGTATCTGGGATAAGGAAGGAGATGGGGAACTGAGGAGAATAAGGCTGGTGAGCTAGAAACCTTTGATTCTAGGAAACTCGGATAAGTCAGTAGCTTTGTGAGCACTGAATGTGAGTGGGTTTTGGAGCCCAGTGTGTATTTTTACTTGCCCGCCGGGTGCAAGCTAGAATTAAAGATGACAGCCCATCAGTTTTTGGCTCCATTGTTTCTTTACCGACTGTCCGAATCCAATGCGAACCTGCATGAGCCGGGCTGCTGTGATAGTGGCCCTGGCTTCTGGCTTTACAAGAGCTAACCTGATGGATCGGCTCCAGTGGTCGGCAAACTCATTAGGCAACAGAGCCAAATACCAACAAAACAATGATTGAAATTTCTTTTGTGATCCTAATTTTTTAAACTTAAACTATATAGGTAGGTACATTCCTTATCAAGGTAGCACCCGTACGTGGTATTTTGTAGAAGAGCCACACTCAATGGGCCAAAGAGCCGCATGTGGCTTACAAGCTACAGTTAGCCAACTCAGGGGTTAAGCCATTAGTTGGGGACATACCACTTTGTGGCAGATTTGGCTAATGCCTTTTTCTCTATTGATATAGCTGCAGAACCACCATACTTTCTTCCATAATGGTTGTACTACTTTACATTCCCACCAACAGTGTATGAGGGTTCCTTTTTCTCCACAGCCTCTCCAACATTTGCTATTACCTGTCTTGTTAATAATAGTTAATCTAACAGGTGTGAGGTGGTATCTCATTGCAGTTTTGATTTGCATTTCTCTAATAACTAAAGAAGATGAGCATCTTTTCATATATCTGTTGGCCATTTGTACTTCTTCCTGGGAGAAGTGCCTGTTCATGTCCTCTTCCCATTTTTTTTATTGGATTGTTTGTTTGTTTGTTGTTGAGTTTTATGAGTTCTTTGTATATTTTGGATATTAGGCCCTTATCTGAGCTATTGTTTGAAAATATCATTTCCCATTTAGTTGGCTTTCTGTTTATTTTGGTATCAGTTTCTCTTGCTGAGCAAAACTTCTTAGTCTGATGTAGTCCCATTCATTAATTTTTGCCTTCACTTCTCTTGCCATTGGAGTCAAATTCATAAAATGCTCTTTAAAACCCAGGTCCATGAGTTTAGTACCTATGTCTTCTTCTATGTACTTTATTGTTTCAGGTCTTATGTTTAGATCTTTGATACATTTTGAGTTAATTTTAGTACAGGGAGACAAACTGTAGTCCAGTTTCATTCTTTTGCATGTGGCTTTCCAGTTTTCCCAGCACCATTTATTGAAGAGGCTTTCTTTTCTCCCAAAAACTCAGAAACATTGATACGTAAAGACACATGCAGCCCCATGTTCATTGCAGCATTGTTCACAGTGGCCAGGACATGGAAACAACCAAAAAGCCCGTCAATAGATGACTGGATAAAGAAGATGTGGCACATATACACTATGGAATACTACTCAGCCATAAGAAATGATGACATCGGATCATTTACAGCAAAATGGTGGGATCTTGATAACATTATACGAAGTGAAATAAGTAAATCAGAAAAAACCAGGAACTGCATTATTCCATACGTAGGTGGGACATAAAAGTGAAACTAAGAGACATTGATAAGAGTGTGGTGGTTACAGGGGGAGGGGGGAAAGGGAGAGGGAAAGGGGGAGGGGGAGGGGCACAAAGAAAACTAGATAGAAGATGACAGAGGACAATCTGACTTTGGGTGATGGGTATGCAACATAATTGAAAGACAAGATAACCTGGACTTGTTATCTTTGAATATATGTATCCTGATTTACTGATGTCGCCCCATTAAAAAAATAAAATTATAAAAAATATATATAGCTGCAGAGAGTCAAGACCAATTTGCCTTCACTTGGGAAGGACATCATGAACCTTTACAGTATCACCACAGGGCTATTTGCATAGCTTGACCTTGTGTCATGGGCTGGTGGCTGCTGACCTGGATAAATGGAAACAGCTAGAGGCAGTTTGTATGTACCATTATATTGATGATATGCTAACTAGTGACTTTCTTCCAGAATTGGAGCAGGCAGTCTCTATCCTGCTGTCCCATTTGAAAGTGTGTGGTAAGCAGTCAAGGAGGGAAAATTACAAGGACCTAGATTATCTGTTTAGTTCTGGGAGGTTGTTTGGTCAGGTAAGACGAAAGTTATCTCTGACATGGTTATAGACAAAATCTAGTTGTTCCCCGAGCCCAGAACAGTAAAACAGTTACAGGAATTCCTAGGTCTCTTGGGGTATTGGTGAGCATTCATACCCCATTTGGCTCAGTTACTGCATCCCCTATATAATCTTATTAGGAAAGGGGTCTGCTGGGATTGAATTGAGCAGGCACAAGGACATTTGCAGCAGCTGAGAGCTGTCAAGGTGGCACAGGCCTTGAATATGTTTGACCCCACCAGGCCCTGTGAGCTTGACATCCATGCAACCTCTAAGGCAGGGGTCCCCAAACTTTTTACACAGGGGGCCAGTTCACTGTCCCTCAGACCATTGGAGGGCCAGACTATAAAAAAAACTATGAACAAATCCCTATGCACACTGCACATATCTTATTTTAAAGTAAAAAAACAAAACAGGAACAAATACAATATTTACAATAAAGAAAAGTAAATTTAAATCAACAAACTGACCAGTATTTCAATGGGAACTATGGGCCTGCTTTTGGCTAATGAGATGGTCAATGTGCTCCTCTCACTGACCACCAATGAAAGAGGTGCCCCTTCCGGAAGTGCGGTGGGAACCAGATAAATGGCCTCAGGGGGCCGCATGTGGCCCGCGGGCCGTAGTTTGGGGACTCCTGCTCTAAGGGCTTGTGGCAATGGACAGAAGATTTAAAGCAACCCATTGGGTTTTGGTTCCATTGTAGAAAGGCGCTGAAGTTCGTTACTCAATGGAGACATAGTTGGCAGCTACGTATACCGCCCTCCTAGCCACTGAGAGTATTATGACCATGACCACAATTATGGTCAAGGCAACGTACCCCACGGCAGAATGGGTGAGAGATTGGGCAGCAAAACCACATAGTGGTAAGGTCCAAACCTCCACCCTGGCCAAGTGGGGTGCCTACCTGCAACAACACTGTGCTCTTAACACCAGCTCACTAAGGGCAGAACTGCAGGAAGTCTTGGGTCCAGTCACCTATGCGACCTTAAGAGTCAAGTATAGGTTGGGGCTCAGTAGGCAGAACCTGAAGTCAGTCATTACCAAGAGATTCAGATGCCCATCCCCAAGGATGCCTGGTACACTGATGGTTCTAGCAGGGCCAACCTGCCAGGTAGACAGCTATAGGCTTTCATCTGGCCACTAAGACTATTTGGATGGACACTGGTATAGGCCAAAGCAGCTAGTGGGCAGAATTAAGAGCTGTATGGCTAGTTGCCCGTAATACACCTTCACCTCCGGTGATTTGCACTGACAGCTGGGCTGTCTATTGTGGATAGCTACTTGGCACATTAACCATCAGCTATGGGGTCAGGCCATGTGGTAGGACTTATGGAAAATATGACACCAGAAGCAAGTGACAGTATATCATGTCACAGGGCATGCCCCTCTACCCCATCCTGGGAATGGTAAGGCAAACACCTTGGCAAAACTACTATGGTTGGTTGCTGTGCCCACAGGTGATGTGGCACAGTGGCTCCACTGGCACCTGCTCCATGCAGGACAGAAAACTGTGGGCTATGATTAAGGCATGGAACCTGCCTGTGTCCTATGCATAGGTACTTGCAGCTTCTGATTAATGTGCAGTATGTTCCAAGGAGCACCCTCGGAGACAACTAACTGGTGTCACCTGGACAGATCCAGAGAGGTCATGTTCCACTGCTGGACTCTAACAAAAGTTGGACATGTATGCGTTTGTGGTCACCTGTGTAGATACCGCTACTGATCTGCTTGCTTCTTATCCCACTCATAACCCAGACCAGAGGGCAGTCATACAGCTCAGAACTGCCTATGGGTGCTGCCTATGGGTGGCCACTGGTTCTTGAGAGTAAAAATGGTACTCCTTTAACTGGTTCTATGGTGAAGCAATGGGCTCAAGACCTGGGGGTGTACTGGAAGTACCATGTTCCCTACCACCCACAGGCCACTGGGGTGGTATAATGGACTCTTAAAGGAGGGACTGCGAGAAGGGTGGCACTAGCTCCTTTGCTGGATGGCCACACCACTTGTGGACAGTACTCCATATTTTTAATGACAGACCTCAACAAGGGGGCCCAGCTCCAGTGGAAGCCCTCCTGCCTTGGGCAGCAGCTTCCATTCAGTTACACATATGCACCAAAGACACTTTACTCAAGCCGGGCTTTGGGAGGCAGGGCAACATGCTCCTGCCTGCCCCAATAGCCCGCCTTAAAGGCCAGCAGCTTCAATGGACATGGCCCTGGACTGTACAGGCTCCCACCTACTATGGGTGGCCTTGTTGGCACCATGAGGTAGGGTCTAGAAGTGGGCCTCCTGTCCATTCTCTGAGCAACTAGCACCTGGCCGCCTAAGTGTATTATTCCTTGAGTGCTCAAGGAGACAGCATTATACGGGCACCTTGGTAATTTCCCTATGGTCTATAATGAGTTCTCCTATTTTGTTGCGCATGGAACCAGATGATCATGGTGTACAGACCAATAAGGTTTGGTACACCTGCCCGGGGCAGCCTCTGGTACCTGCTGCTGTGCTTTCCATGAACAAAACTGGCCTGTATTCTACCAGAAGGGAAATATTTGCCTCTCCTGGTGCCGCTGACCACTCTGTCTTTTGCCCACAGCTTACTGGACATTGTAAGACAGGCACACTCTGGTTGAGGAGACCAAGGAAATAGTATGACAAACGAGGAATCTCTCCAAGAATTTAGCATCTTTAGCAGCAGGATGGTGCACCATCTTTACTGTCATTTTTGGTATAACTTGTGCTGTTGATGTAGTCCCCAATTATGTAATGTACCTCACTCCTTGCACAGGGACCATTGCAGAAGATATTTGTTGCATAGATTGTAAAGTAAGCAACCCTACAGGGGTGAGTTGTTGGAAAAACAGCTGTGTTAGGCTTCCTCTCTGGCTTTCCAGTTGCAAGCATTTGCATGATTAGTACGTGAGCACATGGAAGAAAGCTACAAGTGTGTCTCTATGAAAATCTATGGGTGCTTTCCCTTGGGGGCGATTCTCCCAGATTGCTCTCCCGCCACCGTGCAATGCAGTCCTCTGATTCCCTCAGTGTTCCTGAGCCCTTGCCTTCCACTGTGAAAAGCATTTTTCCTTTGCTAATTCGCTTGCCTGTCTCTGTGAGCCTCCAATAAACGGGAATGGCCCGATGCTTTCCAGCTCCGCAGTTCCTCTACTGTCTGCCCAAATTTGCCCAATGTGAACTTGCTGGGCCTCGAGCACCAACATTACATGGATCTCATTCAAATTAAAAATGTCTGATTTTCGAAAGCCACTGTTAAGAGAATGGAAACACAAGCCACATACTGGAAGACAGTATTTCGTATCTGACCACATACTGAATAAAGGAATTACATCCAGAATAGTTTTCAAAACTACCAAAACTCAGTAATAGGAAAACACTTAAAAAATGGGCCAAAGATTTGAAGACACTTCTCCTGAGACAAAGAGTTCATTGAAATAAGCATACGAGGCCCTGGCCGGTTGGCTCAGCGGTAGAGCGTCGGCTGGCATGCGGGGGACCCGGGTTTGATTCCAGGCCAGGGCAAATAGGAGAAGCACCCATTTGGTTCTCCACCCCCCCCTTTCCTCTCTGTCTCTCTCTTCCCCTCCCGCAGCCAAGGCTCCATTGGAGCAAAGATGGTCCGGGCGCTGGGGATGGCTCCTTGGCCTCTGCCCCAGGCGCTAGAGTGGCTCTGGTCGTGGCAGAGCGATGCCCCGGAGGGGCAGAGCATCGCCCCCTGGTGGGCAGAGCGTTGCCCCTGGTGGGCGTGCTGGGTGGATCCCGATCGGGCGCATGCGGGAGTCTGTCTGTCTCTCCCCATTTCCAGCTTCAGAAAAATACACACACACAAAAAAAAGAAATAAGCATACGAAAAGATTCTTGATATCATTTGCCATTACTGAAATACAAATTAAAATTAAGTTGCGACATAACAGTACAAAGAAAGTCTAAAGTTAAAAAGACAGACTGTACCAGGTGATGAGGAAGAAGGGGAGCACCTGACATGCTCATAAACTACTGATGGGAATGTGAAATGGTGAACCCCTCTGTAAAACAGCTGAATATTTTCATAACAAGGTCAATATATACTTACCATATGTCCCAACCATTTCATTCCTAGGTGTTTGCCCAAGAGAAATAAAACCATACAAAAACTTTTACGACTGTTTTAGGAGCTTTGTAACTAATATCCAGAAGGAAAAACAACATACATGTCCATCCACAGGTGAACACAGGAACAGTGGCACAGCCGCTCAAATGGATACTTCTCAGCATTAGCAGCAATGAACTACTGGGATGTTCAACAAAAGGCTACAAGGAACCTTTGGAGGTGGTAGGTATGCTCACTATCCCTGTCACGGTGATGGCTTCCTGAGTTCACACGTATGTCATAACTTGTCAAATTGCACACTTTAAATGTGCCGTTAATTGTATGTCAACTATATCTCAATAAAACTGTTTTTAAAAACATTGTTATTTGTTAAACTTACTTTTTTACATGCTTACCATTTCTGTATCATATAGAAAAAAACCCCTGATTTTATAAATTTCAAATCCAACAATTAGGAGTTATTATACACTGGATGTGGGGGGTATATATGACAGGCTTTCATAGTAATCTTACAGATAAGCATTTGAATATAGCAAAAGGGCTCTTGAAAGAGCAACAGGAACACCTGGCCCATTCTGTCCAACCACATGAAGGAGAATATCTAAACCTAGTAATGCTGGAGAGCTTTTTAGCTTTAGCTTAGCAGATCCATTAACTGACCACTGAGTAATTAGCCTGTTGTAATAGATTCATCACCACAACTGACATGAAGCTGCATGGTGGAGCGTAAAGCACAGGCGTGAGAGTTCACAGGGAGACATGGGCTCAGTTCCGTCTTTGCAGTTTACTCTCTTGGTCCTCACTATGAAGCCCTCAGAGGTAGAGGTTGGGCCCCAACTGACTAACAGTGCCTGTGAAGTGTTGATCTGAACCAGGATTCTTTACTTAAGCTGTTATTTTTCTCATCAAGACTCTGTTTAGAAACAAGTAGGCTAGGAATATTTTGGCTAGCTGGCAAATCAAGGCTAGGTAAAGAAGTTGACTTCAATGCTGGATGCAGATTTGCATTACCATCTCAAATTTTTAAAACAAAAGAAAAACTCCCAAGGTCCAGGCTCTAGCACATGCCAATTAAATCAGTTCTCCAGGGATTAAGTCCACATCAATATTTTTAAAATCCTCCTCATGTGCCAGGCATATTAGCATCAATTTCAACTTGATCTCCATTATTCAGAATTAATCTCAGAAATGGACTGTATTCTTGGTATGCTGACACTACCTGTGTTCAGAGTCATGTCCCATTGGCAGAATCTGTTTTATTCTTCCTTCACTCTTTCTGTATGGTTGTATTTCTACTCAAAGAATGGTCCCCTCAATCACTGGCTGGTTGATTTAGTTTGGGGTAATATTTCTGAACTATATAGGACTCACACTATAACTCTATCATAGTGGTTTAACAGGAAGAGTCATCCTTTCAACAATTATGTAGCCCCTGGATTTGAAAAATGGGTCAATATGCTCCCCTCCCCCACACCAAATCTTGCATATGCTTGAAAACAGTAATCAAATATCTTTTTTGAGAAATTGTAATTCATTGATATTTCTCAACAGCCTAGACTTACTATGGTGATTACTTAGCAATAAATACAAATATTGAATCTTTATGGTATAAAAACCTGAAACAATATAATGTTTATCTGTCAATTATACCTCAATTAAAAAAAGAAAAATGAGGCATTTTTCTGTCCTTAGAGCAGCATTCTCAAAGAAAAGATTTTGACCTTATTGTGTTTAATGTCACAATGTCTGAGATAACTCTTAATGGTTGATTCAAAATGTTATTGTCTGTCAATTATCAGAAAATTCATTCATATATTCATCCATCCACCCATCCATCCAATACCTACTGATTGACTAGGATGGGCCAGGTATTCCCCCAGCTTCTGGGTATTTGATGATCAATAAAACATACAGATAAGATAGAACTCTTAAGGATGATAAGTAAACAAGCAATTATAATGTTTGATAAATGCTATGAAATTATTAGCAGAACACAGGAGAGGCATCGAATCCAACTTTGGAATTATAGGAGGGTTTCCCAAAGAGATGTCAGCCAAGAAGAATACTGGTGTTAGCCAAGTAGGAGTTTATATGACAAAGAAGGCAATTAACTTAGAATTCCATCACACAGTGATACACAAGGAAGAGAGACAAAGGGGAACTAATCTCTGCTGACTTCCAGGCACTGTAACAGTGGTTTACACGCATTATATAGCTGATCCTCACAACAATATGGTGGAGAAGGTACTATTAATTCCATCAATGTTAAGATGAAACTTCACTTTATTCTTTCCAGTCAGTAAACTTAAACCTTCTTTGAGGGAAATACAGAGGTATATCTAAAAAGTGTACTTGGTTTTCAATAAACTCAGCTGATGACTAGGTGACAGAATGTGCCTGAATGGGCATAACTGCAGTTGAGATTTCCACGTTCTTGATCTGTAGTTGTTGGGAACTGTTCATATCCTGTGCAGCTGCATGTGATTCTTTGCTATTTAGGATCACTCAATACTTTTATTCAAACTGACCCACTGAATCTCCAACCACTAAATAATGAGATGTCTGCAAAGGCCACAAGTTAGAGCCCATCTATGGAATCTGGGTTATTGTTGTAGAATTAGTATCTTTCTTTACCTGTCACCATCTGAATACGAAAATAAACTTAGTAATATAAGTCAAATTGTTAAAGAACTCACTTTATTGACTAGAGAAGTAGGATAAGAAGGCTTTTATTTTTGGTGTTGATTGTATAAGAAAATAGGCTGTTTATTACAATTTGTATATAGATATATATGCATATACATTTTTTTTTTTTTGTCAGAGAGAGGAACAGACAGGGACAGACAGATGGGAAGGGAGAAAGATGAGAAACATCAATTCTTCCTTGTGGTTCCTTAGTTGTTTATTGATTGATTTCTCGTATGTGCCTTGACTAGGGGGCTATAGCAGACCGAGTGGCCCTCACTCAAGCCAGCAACCTTGGGCTCAAAATGGTAAGCTTTGCTTAAACCCGATGAGCCCGCACTCAAGCTGGCGACTTCGGGGTCTCGAACCTGGGTCCTCTAAGTCCCAGTCCAATGCTCTATCCACTGCGTCACTGCCTGGTCAGGTTGCATATACATTTATATATACATATATAAGTACACATGCATTTTATTTTTTAGATTTTGATTTTATAGAGAGGGAGAGTGAGAAATATCATCTGATAGTTGCTTCACTTTAGTTCATTGGTTGCTTGTCGTATGTGCCTTGACTGGGCAAGCCCAGGATTTCAAACCAGAGACCTCAGCATTTCAGGTCAATGTTCTATTCACTGTGCCGCCACAGGTCAAGTTACATATGTATTTTTTTAAACTTTTTTTTTAAAAAAAATTGATTTCAGAGAAAGAGAAAGGGAGAGATAGACAGAAACACCGATCTGCTCCTGCATGTGCCCCGACGGGGGGGTCAAACTCACAACCTCTGCATTTTGGGACTATGTTCTAACCAACTGAGCTATCTGGCCAGGGCTATATGTGTTTTCTATAGAATTGTATACATAGCCGTATATAATTGGGGCTATATATATCTTATGGTGCTTCTCAGAGGCACTATTTCTTTCCTTAACTCTGTAGATGTAGAGTCTGGAGAGTTTTGAGGAGCTATTAAACCAAGGCTCATACCTGGGACGGGGCCTCCTTGCAGGAAAGGCAGCTTATAGTCTGCACTCAATATCTCCAACTGCAACTGCAAAATTTACAAGTTCTTTTGAGGTTAAGTAAGCCAGGGAAATTTCCGAAGCTTTGATTACCAAGGAATGAGGGGCACACTACTTATAGTAATTAGAAATAGCAAGATAAAATGTAAATAAAGCTCTTCTAAAGGCTTGTATTCAAACAAGCAAACTGATGTTTATTACAAATGTTTCATCCCCTTAGACAGGGGCACTATGCAGTGAAGTACAGCCAGGTGAGGAAGAGAGACGGCGGAGGCCTTGCAGACTGGGTGGTCCGGGAAGGTCCTGCCAAGGAGGGGAAATACGAGCAGGAACCTGAATGCAATGAGGAATTCACAAAGGGGAGACCCAAGTGAAGAAAATGGCAAGCAGAAGGATTGGCCAGAGCGAGGGTCGTGAAGTAGAAACAAGCAGTGTGTGTTCAAAGAACACCGAGAAAGCCTGTGTGGCCCAAGAAGTATGAGAGGGAGAGAATGCTAAGTGAGGGGGACAAGTAAGTTTGGAGAGTTTTAGGGGTAGAGAGGCAGGTCACGCAGAGCTTTCCCTGACTGTCACAGTAAATAGTTTGGATTTTATTTTAAAAGTGATGGGAAGCCACTGAAGAGTTTTGAGCAGGGAACTGTCACAAACTGATGTATATTTCTCATGAGTCACTCTGGTTACAGTATAAAAGCCTGAGCATAGGAGTGCAACGGTTGATGTAAGGAGACTGGTTTGGAAGGCACAGCAACAGCCCAAGAGGTGGTGACAGCCGCTGAGTTGATAGCGTGGTGATAAAGAGCAAACCTGAGATGTGGTGAAGATTGGGCAGGAAGAACCTGCTGATGGATTGGGGAGGAGACTTAGGTTTTTGGCTTAAGAGTTTGGGCAGAGTGTGGTGCCACCGGGTGTGCTTGGGAGGAGACAGGAGCGTACACAAGCCTGGGAAGGAAAGTCCATGGTTTCATTTTGAACATGTTAAGTATGGGATACCTGTCACATAGCCAAGAGAGGGCACCCCGTGCACAATTGGATTGACCAAAATAAAAAAATAAAAAATAAAATAAGAAAAAGAAAAGAAAAAAAACCCCCGTACTTTTGGAAAATATAGGGCTAAGGGTAAAAATTATGAGATACCAGCATTGCAATGATATATAAAGACACAGTCTGCGATGAGATCTCCACGGGTACATCAGGGGGTTAAATGCAGACTGAGAAGAGAAGAGGAATGAGCATGGAGCTCCAGAGCCCCCCAGCCTAGAGCTCGGCGGAGGAGGGAGAACTAGCGAAGGAGACTGAGTGTGCTGCTGGCAGGGCAGGGAGAGACCCCAAAGAGTATCTTCTGGAAGCCAAGAGAAGAAGATGTTTTAATAAAGAGGGATGGGTGATCAACTCTGTCTCAATTGCTGAAAGGCTAAGTATGAAAATCAATTTATATAAAGAGAAAACTCATATAGAAATATTAAACTAAAAATTAGGGGGTCTGTAGTTATTTGTGTGGGCAAAGGAGTTTATAAAAGGTCATGATTCTAAAAATACTAATCAGTTTTATTATAAAATCCATTGTTTAATCTAAAGATAGTGACAATTACATAACAATTTTTATGTCAACTAGAGGCTTACCACACTAGTAAAGCAATTAGTCCAAATGGCAACCAATAGTCTCCTTGAAAAGCTACCTACATTAGGAGGAATGATTTCTAACAACTCTGAAGAACTTTAGCAAGTGCTATGTGAGTCAAAATATGGAAGGAGTCAAATCCTGTACTTTCATAATGGTCTAAATGCTTCTATCAAAATGCCTCATCACTGGTGGGTTTGTATCAGTATTATAGCCAAAATTTTATATCCAAGTTAATGCCTCTATGTTCCATTCTGAACGTCAGCATTACTTCTATTTTTAGGTCTCTTTGCAGACATTTGGTAACAGTGGTGACTTCTGTGTGGAGTAGTCCTTCCTTGAATGATTTGGAATATTCCAAACAGAGGTTGTTTTTCTCTTATCATATATCACAACCTAAATAAATTATGTGTCCACATATATTCAAATAATGTGTTTAGGAAATGTAAACCAATAGTAATGTAAGTAAATCATCATTAGACTATAAAAGTAGCTTGCAACAAAATAATCTAAAATCCAGTCCAAAGAAAACTATTAAATTATCTATTGCTCAGCCCTACTCCAGCCATGTCAGTAATCTACAGGTCTATTATACAGGTGACTAGATTACTTAATCAGCCTCTGAAGTAGAGAGTACTAGGCATATCGTAGTCACTCAAAAATAGCTGAGTTGTTTTACAATAAAGATATGCTTATGGAATTTTTAAGTAAGCTCTGCTATTTGGGATTACCCATAAAAGACTTGACCAGTACCAAAGGGGGAAGGTAGCCTAAAGGCATAATGATTGAGTTTATCTGGTTTTGAAATCCTTTAGCAACTTAAATTTATACAATTTGATTTTCTTGTCATTGCTTTTCCAATACTATCAAAAATGATGCTTTCTTTACTATTTTAATACTCATCATAAAATTGCTAAAAATCAAAAATTCAATTTGCCACATTACAGCTAATTTGAATAATGGCTGAATAAAAGACAGGAAACGCTGAAGCAGCAATGATTTCTAAAACATTTTGCACTTTCCTCCTCCATCCCTGTAAAGTAAAGCTCGGATGCTACGCACAATTACACAAGAAAATCAAGAAAGCCATTACATTCAGCATTTTGTCATGATCATTGTTACCATGGCAAAAAGTGGGTTTAGTTTAGCACAGCTGCTGGGGGCAAAGTCCTCAGCCTTTTGTAAGGCTGAGAAACAATATAATGCCAAATTCTGTAGTCTGTCACTGTTTTCCTCCCCCAGGAGAGGACTACTGTCCCCAAGTGCTACTGTCTCATTCCTTAGTGATCTGGGCCACTGTCATCTTACTAATGCACTCTTCCTCTATGGAGGCCCGTAATTGGGGAACACAAATCATCTAGGAAGGGAGTTCCTTGGCCCACCTCTTATTCTAAGGAGGAAAAAGGTGGGATGTAAAAACTAGGGATTTCAGTAATATAAGAAGCCAAAGATTCAACAGTTATACTGTAAATGACAATAAAATTGTGTTGGAAATAGCACAGGTTAGCAAGTTAGACAGACAAATGCAGGCCTTTGATGACTAGTTGCATGGCACATTGTTTTCTCTCTGTCAGTTTAGTTATCTGTAAAGTGGGGATAAGAGTAGCTTCCTTGTGAGAACTAACGGAGATGACGTGCGGGCCCAGAAATATGGCATTAATAACATGGCAGTAATATGACCACCTCCTTCAACACCACGCTTTTCTCAATCACTGAGATCCCCATGCCCTTAGAACTGAGAAGTTGGCAGGTAAACTGTTTTCTACTGTTGGAAGTTAATTTGTCTTGATCTTTTATACAGGGGTGGGCAAAAAAAGGTTAATAACAATAAGTGATACAACAAATAAATTAATAATAATGCAAGAATAGAATGTTTTGCGTACTCACGTTGTAAACCTACTCTGGCCCACCCCTGCACTGTTAGCATCGTCTCCACAGAGAGCTGAGGGGAAAATACTTTGTAAGCTCTGAGAGTACACATACATTTCACATCCAAAGGAGGAAAGTCAGTGTCAATATCACAGTACGCACCACAACTTGCTATTATTCATATTCTCAGTGACACCAATATTGCCATGATAAAACAGAAAACGGCATACATTCTAATTTTGACATTATGCGAAGATTTTTAATTTTAAAAAATGAAGCAGCATTATGAAAACAGAGAAGTTTAAATGATCTGAAAGGACTACATTAATCAAGTCTCTGTATTTACTAGAAACAAAGGCTGGTAGCATTTTTACCAGCTAAACAAAATATTTTTTTCTAATGAGATTTCAACAGAGTATCGTTTATCTTAAGAGAAAAATAATGGGACCTTACCTATTCCAGTAGCTCCAGAACTGGTCATGCAGGTAGGCGTGGTGGCTACATTCATCACCAAATGAGGCTTTGCTTTCAATCCAGTGAATTATGTGCCCTTCTACAGCTGAGGGACAAAGCATTACTAATATGGAGCAAAGGAAAGGGAAGATGGAAAATTCTGAACTCCGTACAGGCCTCTCTGTGTTCACATTAATGAGCAGAGGCTCAGCCCTCCCCGTCTTCTATGGACGTAATTATAAAAACAACACATCATACATGGTCGTTATAAGAAACACTTATGCTACAATCACATCCCTTTTATTTTCCTCCTCATTTTCAAAAGTCCCTCTCCTATTCTGACACTGTATGAGTTGACAAGTGATGTGAAAGCTAACAAAATTGAGGCTGGCTTTGCAACAGAACTATATTTTAAAAATGTAATAGTTGAGAAATGACTTCAAAATAGTGACCAAAACATTTTCAGAAGACATGTTTGTTTTTCAGATATGCATAAAAGATTTTAAGGGATCAATTTCATCTGAACCTATTATTTGCTATTTTAAAATAATCTTTTCCAATGATTTCATCCATTTAGATATAATACTATAAATCTAATCTACTTTGGTAACACTTCGTAGTATCAAAATATTTTTTTAAACCTATGGAAAAAACACATTCCTTTTCTCTATAAACAGATACATAACAGAGTTTAAGAACTTACCAACTGGTACTTGTAAAATAAAGTCGGGTGTTTTGTCATAACCCTTTGCACGGAGCTGATCTTCATCTACAGGAAGAACAAACAATATTACTTATAATAGTATTCCATTGACGAGACAGCAGTATAAATTGCTTTTCATTTTAAAAAAATGTAAAAAGATTACTAATGTAGTTATTTTTCTGATGTATGCAATGCCGTGTCAAAATAAATGAACTTTCTTAACAAATCTGAAACATAGGTATAAGAATATCTCTTTATCCTTTCTGCATTTTTTTTTTGAACAGGGACAGAGAGAGTCAGAGAGAGGGACAGACAGACAGAAAGGGAGAGAGATGAGAAGCATCAATTCTTTGTTGCGACACCTCAGTTGTTTATTGATTGCTTTCTCATATGTGCCTTGATGGGGGGAGGGCTACAGCAGACCGAGTGACACCCTGCTCAAGCCAGCAACCTTAGGCTCAAGCCAGTGACCATAGGGTCATGTCTATGATACCACGCTCAAGCCAGCAACCCCAAGCTCAAGCTGGCAACCTTGCGGTTTCAAACCCGAGTTGTCCGTGACCCAGTCTGATGCTCTGTCCACTGCACCACCACCTGGTCAGGACCTTCTGTATTTTTATGCTTTTATTATAAATTTTACTAATGCAAACTGTCATATGCTATCTTTTTTATAACTGAAAATATTAAAAATAATGAAATACACATACTGATTAAAAGAAAAAGCTTCCTATATCATGAATATCTGCCAATATTGTCAATTTACAGTATAGTGCATACACAGAGGCCTTTACAGTTAATAAACAAACACTTCATTAAACCAATTAAGAAAGTTTAGTTTCCGTTAGTGAAATTATTTCTACGCACAAGAACACAACAGGGACAAAGACAATGAGATCACCACAGAGAATTATTTATCCTGCTTAAATCTTTTGGTATACTATTGTTCTGGCGTTTACCACAGTTTTACAACTAACAATATGTAATTCTGAAACGCACACAGACTTTGAGGGTTTTTTTTTCTACATCTGTTTGATTTCTTGATCCCATGTAAATATCAATGATCCATTTAGAAAGAAAAGAGATGGGAATACAGAGAGCTTTACAAAGTTGGAAAACACTGGCTAGGTTCTTGTTAAAAAAAAAATTCCTCTGGTATTTTCTAAATGCTGTCCTTGACTTCTAATGACATTACAATGTGATTTCTGAAATGAGGTGTTCTCCATTAGATTTTGGAGTGACCTGGTCATTCAATTCCAGACATGGCTTTCTGTCTTCACCCAACCTCAACTAATGGCCCAACCAAGTAACAAGGAAGGCTGTGTGGTCTCTTAACACCTACTGGGCTGTTGACATTGTCATGCATCCCATTCGCCTTCCTGCATCACCTTTGATTAAAATTAATGGCCCATTCCCAGTGTTGGGTAGCTTATTTCCAATCCATTTGTCAGCCCAAGACAATGGTTTCATGGCCAATGTTCAGAAACTGTTTGAGAACACACTTGTGTACATCTTGAAAGGTCAGCATTTTAAAGGTAAATAACCTTTTAATGACAAGATATATTTAAACTGGAGATTTAGGTTAAATTTTACTAAAAGTTGATACCCTTCAACTATCCAAATTATGAAAGACTGATGCCAGAATTCAGAACAATGCCCCATCTTTGAACTGTAAAAAACTTTAAGCTAACCATTGAGATAAGAAAATAACAAACAAGACTAGAAAAATTTCTATCCCTTAAATGCATTCTTACCACGAGAATGTTTAATGGAAAAGGCATTTATTATTATCAACTCAGGTGTCTTGAGCTTATGTTTCAGGTAGCTGATAAACAGTTTTAAAAGCTGGGTTGACATTAAAAAAGAGAGATTAATATTTTATTATAACTATCCTAGCTTGATCAACCTTTGAAGGTGTTAAAACATATTTCAGAAAGAAAAGTGATTATGTTTCTGATAGCAACTCAAAACAAAATTTTAAAGGTCACCAAGTAATCCAAAGATATACACTAATATCCCTTTAAAAACGCAGACACTGTACTCCTGTTCACTGCAGCAAAGTTACTAACACAATACCTACAATGTAAATTTCATGACTTACTTAATGTGAAAGAAAAAACCCAACCCTCAAACCTGAACATAAAGTATCAGGTGAGGTTAGGGAATCTTTCCATCTTTCTGTGGGGAACTGAGTATAACTTTCCCCCCATCATGACCCCACTTTCTTCCCTCTTAGTACAAAGTTGATCCAATACTAATTTTACCTAAAGGAGAGGTTCTAAAAGTCTGTGTTACCACTAGTGATATTAGACTTTACACATATAAAGAGGTTATTCCATATATCTGATTACCATATTATATATTGGCTACCTTCTTTATTGCTATAATCCCACTGCTTTGTCCAATCTATTTCAACCTTCACATTGTTTATCCTAGAATTTCTAAGGAGGGCACAACCTGGCAAAGTTCAGAGGAAATGGGATTCTAATACAGGAGGCAGCATTTATGAGCAAGCAGCCTTGCTCACCTGGTCTAGGCTCCAGGGAAGTTTCTATCCCTGATCCCACAAGGAGATTTTTAAGGTCAGCCTCAACCACTTGGTCTGATTTCCTGATCCCCAGACCTTGAAAGATTCCTTACCATTAGGATCATCATCCAGACCATTGAGTATGGATTTAAAATTTGATCCACCACCCGGTGGTTCAGATTCCAACACTAAGATCTAGAGGTTACGACTCAGTCATCAGCCCACACTTTTCCCTCAGCCTCATTCTCTGTCCATGCCCCTGTCTTGCTACACTGGAGCTGTATCCCACACACTGGGTTTAAAGTCTCTACTTTGAGCATAGAAATGATTCCTTCCCATTTTTTTATAAACCTTATCCAATGCCCCAATCTCACCACCAACATGTTTTGCAGATATTTAATGCTCAAAATCGACAACAGAATAAAATATAAGTACATTATAAAGAAATGTCTTCTATAAAGCCTATCTAGATTGACTTAGTAATTTTCTAATTTAACTTCCCATGAATCAACAAGGCAGAGACATCAAATCTGGCCCAGAGTTCAAGGTTTTATTTGATAACTTGCTGATGGATTTCCTCCTTGGTCCCAGCTGTCTGTGGGGGTTCATCTTGATCATAAAGAAACTTCATCCCTTTCCTTCATACTCATTGGAAGTTTCCCTATTTTTATCTTTGATCAGTTGTATTTATTTAAATAACATTGGATTTATCCATTCCTTAGAATTGGGCAGAATTCCTCACATATAGCAATTTGGGGCTGGTGCTACTGTGATGGGCAGCTCTTGGTTACTTCTCTGATTGCTTTTATGGCTACTGATCTATTTAGATTTTTATCTTTTTACAGTCAATTTTGCAATTTATATTCTCCTTTACACTCATCCATTTCATCTAAGTTCTTAGAGCTCTTTGCACATATTTCAGCCCGGTGGTTACTTAGGATTCTTTGAACTTTTCAAGTGGAAAACTGGATGTTTGAGTAATATGCTGTTTTCTTCAAGAAAAAATAATCAAGATTAAAAAAAAAGATAAGAATAATATTAGTTAGAAGAAAAGAGGGAGAGTAATGGTAATATGTTTAGCACTTTTAGTATAACTTACAAAAATGGTGGGAGATCATTATGAAATCATCTCCAAATCCTGTATGCCTGTCTTACTCAGTGAATACAGCAAATAGAAGTTAAGCTTTTTCTGGTTTAAGGTGTATATTAAAAACATCCAATATATTTCATAACTATTGAGCTTGTTAATGTCACAGTTCAAGCACTCATTACCAAAATTAATATAAGAATATTCCCACTTAAAAGCAGCCTTCAGAGCCACAAAATGTAGGGATTTTAGTTAATTTGAACCTCATGAAACACAGTATTTATGAGCTTGTAAAGATTTATAGATTACTAGTCCAATACTCCAATCTACACATGGTAAAGGTGACTTAGAGAAGTTAAGTGACTCAAGACCTATACCTCTAAAACAGTTAAAGATATGGGCAAAGGTCCAAAAACCACCAAATTCTGGTTTGTCTCAATAGACCAAATACCATTCGCAGTTATGACAAATATTGAAATTACATCATGTGTAATATTTACAAAGTGAGGAAAAGATTCTTATTTTTCTCCCAGATCTTGAAACACAGAGGAGGTTATGACCATTTGATATTATTATTTAGATGATACTTGCCTGAAGAGAAAAAAAATGACATAATCTCTCTCTCTCTCTCTCTCTCTCTAAGTGAGAGGAGGGAAGATAGTGAGACAGACTCCTACATGCGCCCTGACTAGGATCCACTTAACAAGCTCATCTGGGACTAGTGCTGGAATCAACTGAGCTATTTTTAGCACCTGAGGCTGACCAGCTTGAGCCCAAGGTAGCTGGCTTGAGCAAGGGGTCACTCATTCTGCTAAAACTCCCCTCCCCCCCATCAAGGCACATATGAGAAAGCAATCAATGAACAACTAAGGTGCTGCAATGAAGAATTGATGCTTCTCATCTCTCTCCCTTCCTGTCTGTCTGTCCCTATCCGTCCCTCTCTCTGTCTCTGTCACACACACACACACACACACACACACACACACACACATTTTCAAGACAACCTAGGTCTTCCCTTAGTTTTTGGTTATCAGCCCTGCCTTTAGAGGACATTTAAGAAAAGAAATTACATGTACTTAAAGAACACTGTGAAAGCTTAATTTCCCTGGCCTTTTAATTACCCTCTCCTCTAAGTACTCAAAATATCCAAAGCAATTAAGTGCTAATTACACAATTCCTATTTTTAAAAATAAAGGCTGATCATGAGTCAGAGAACAAAACAAATCTGAAACTAGACTTGTAGAAGGGCAAGACGATTATCAAGAAAAAGTCTGAAGTTTTCTTTTGTTATTTTTATTATAAGATTTTAAATTTAAGAAATAGTTAATCCCAGAGAAATTACGTAAAATTTCAGTTCACAATATTTGAAAACAAAACGTAACATTCTGGCATGGCATTTTATCTATGAATTTGTCTACATGCTAGGTTAAAATACATCGTATGATTAAAAAGAATCTTTTTAACACCTATTATATTTTTGCTCAATTGGGGAAGGACAAAAAGGATATACATCAATACTATAGTATATCTTTTCTATTCTAGTTTTCTTTCTGTGCGTTCCCCCTCAAGAAAAAACACTGTCTCATTCATTACTTGGTACTATAACCTTTGACTCTCATATGTTTATATTCTCTAATGGCAAGTTTCACAGCCTTTTCTACTGAATTTAAAAAGTTTGCAGAGTTTCAGTAAAAATTGTGACTATGATATGCAAACCATGTGCAAAGGTACACAGACTAGATATGCTTTTAATCAGGAGAACAATGACATAGATAAATGAAATCGTTAGAGAACCCCAAATTTCATTATAGCCATTAGTTTCAACCTCTGCCGCCAAAGGCTCTTATCAAAGCCACTAATAAGGTACACAACTGACTGCACTGACCTTGTCCTTTGCTTATGTCTTTAGGGGACAATACTAGTGAAAACTGAAGTGCCCTAAAGATAGGAAACAAATGGAAGGTCATAAAGCTGGGACACAGCAAAGTAAGGCTGGGTGGGCTGGTCCCTGGCGACTGGTGGCTATAAAGAGAGAGCACAGGAATATCAACAACAAAAGTAAAACTTGTCCATAGTTTATACCACATCACTCTCGGTTCCTCTGGTTTAATACCATACAAGAAGGGATAAACCAGAAAGATAAAAAGAATACAGGGCAAGTTGTTGGAAGGGCACTAGCTGTCATGCAAAGCCTGGGGCCAATTTCCTCTAACCAAAACAAGGGAGCTGTTTGGTCACTAGAACCCTGTGCAACTCCAACATTCTGAGGAAGGGCTGAATGTTAGCCTTTGTCGTCCCAGTTCTTTTAGCTGTAGTCACTGACTGCAGACCCTTTTGCAGGGCAGCTCCATCTGTCCTAAAAACCAGTCTCAATGAAGGGAGGAGCATTTGTAGTTCCAAGACATACAAAGAATATCCTACAGACACACACACACTAAGAGAGAGAGAAAGAAAGAGAGAAAGAAAGAAAGAAAGAGAGAGAGAGAGAGAGAGAGAGAGAGAGAGAGAACCAAGGAGCCAATCTAACAAAGCAATTGATTTGGTTATAGGGAGAAAAGCTTAAACCTGTAGCTAGTTTTCTGAGGGGTGAGTGAGAAGTTTGATTTTTCTCTCCTGTACCACATCTTTTCTGACACTGCCATTCCATTCATACAATGTGATTTTTTGGATGGCCAATATATGACCCTCAAGCACTGGCCACAAAGGTGACACAACCCAGACTAGCTGATCAGAGCCCTTTTGAAGATTAGTAATGGGAAAACAGAGAAGCACCATCTTTTCTCTGGGATTACCAATTCTAAGAAGAAAAATTGCAACTTCCAGGGATCACCTTCATTGTCTGTGAATGGTAGTCAACACTGAAAAATGCAGAACAGGAAGAGGAGTAAAGAGGAGGAATTCATGACATTGTTTTGTCTTCTGGATTCCAGATGCACCAGAGGCAAAATTCTTCATTTTGCATTTCCCAGGTATATCGCGGAGTCAGTAAGTTTTCCTTTTTTATGTGGCTAGCCTGGTGTGATTAGATTTCTGTCACAACCAAAATGGTCCCAATATATCATAAGTAGCCAGGAAAGCAGAAGATCAGCAGACATGAGTTTTCTAGCCAGAGCAGCAGTGAGAGAAGGGCTGTATAGACCTAGAGCAGGAAGGCTCCCATAATAAGTGGACAACAGCCCTGGCTGGTGGCTCAGTTGTAGAGCGTCAGCCCAGTGTATGAACGTTCCAGGTTCGATTCCCAGTTAGGGCACACAAGAAGTGATCATCTGCTTCTGCGCCCTCTTTTCTACTCCTCTCTCTCCTTTTTCCCCTCCCGTAGCGAGTGGCCTGATTGGTTTGAGCATGGCTCTGAGTGCTGAGGATAGCTCCAATGAAACGATGGAGTGCATCAGCCTCAGGTGCTAAAAATAGTTTGGTTGATTTAAGCATCGGCCCCAGATGGGTTTGCCAGGTGGATCCTGGTTGGGGTGCATGCAGGAGTCTGTCTCACTATCTCCCCTCCTCTCACCTAAAAAATAAATAAATACATAAATAAATAAGTAATAAGCGGACAGGGTAACTGTCCTTAAAATTCTAGAAAGCAGGTTGCAATCCAGCATGTCTACAGATCTTTCTTAGTTCCAGGAAGGAGCACCCATATGCAAATTTAATAAGTGGAGTAAGTAAAAGATGGTCCCTCACATGGCAATGTCTTCAGTAAGGGAAGAACAGGACCTAAATTTCCCACATCCCAACCCCAGTATCACGTTCCTGTTACTCTGAAAACTGAATCTGATTTTTACCCTTCAGATAGATTGGAATGTACATGGTTGATGCCTTGTGAAATACCCAACCATCACAGTTCCCTTTAACCTATATATTTTATTCCTAGTCTCTTACTTTCTACTGCTAACATCTGCATGTAAACACAGAATTTAGTATTCTCAACCTCATCTGTTTCTGCTGCCTGCTCTTCACCTGAAGTCATAAGCCTCTGTTTGTCACATTATAATCACTTCCCCAGCAGAGCACTGTTGCTTCAGGAGGTGAATAAAGCAGCAGGAGCAGATGAACTCTTAGTAACAAAGATGCTAATCTCTTCCGGTACAGGACATCCTTCACTAAGCCTTTTTGGCTTTACAGAGTATACCCTCTTGGAGTTCCGCAGAGTAATACACGAATGCTGGAAAAGCCTCCATGTAAAATCTGCTGGTTTGTCATAAGGCAAAACAGAACACGGGAGGGTAAGACAAGGATAAAACAAATGCCTCTCAGGTGTCACTCAAAATCATTGTTAGCTTTTACTAACAGGGCAACATTCATTGCAAAGAAGAAAATGTTTCTGGAGCCATCCTTATTAAGCCAAACTTAACAGACAGTGGCTGAGGCAGTCACTAATGAAAGTCCTTCTGACCTGGAGATATGCCAACCCATAGAGGAGGAATGGTTTATCTGCAGTCTCTGGTATAAGTTGTTTCATATCTTCCCTACTGGAGCAAACAGATTTGGCATCTTCTCACTGTCACGAGTTACCTTTCCTCTTTTGTCTAAAGCTTTTCCCTAATATCCCCAAAGGCGGGGGGGCAGAGTAAAAGGGAGAGGATATAACAAAACATGGTCTCCCTAATCATTTCAGAGATACAAATGGAAACATCTTCACCACTAGATAAAATACATTTTCTAATTCACTAATACTAAAAATGGAACAAACACTTAGCAGAGGGTATAAGGATAATCACAATGCTCATTGTTCAACCTACAGTTTAAGAAGGGTTCTCTAGCCCTGACCGGCTGGCTCAGCAGTAGACCGCTGGCTTGGCATGTGGAAGTCCCGGGTTCAATTCCTGGTCAGGGCACACAGGAGAAGCAACCATCTGCTTCTGCCCCCACCCCACCTCTTGCACTCCTGCAGCCATGGCTTAAATGAGCAAGTTGGCCCTAAGCACTGAGGATGGCTCCATGGCTTTGCCTCAGGTGCTAAAATAGCTCAGTTGGTGAGCAACAGAGCAGTAGCCCAGATGGGCAGAACATCAGCCCTAGACAGGGGTTGCTGGGTGGATTCCAGTTGAGAGGCATGTGGGAGTCCACCTCTCCACCTCCCTGCCTCTCACTTGATTTAAAAAAAAAAAGGAAGGTTCTCTCTGCATCTGAGCCTAGGAGTGGGCAGCAGGTACTTCACATCTGAGATTTTAAATGCTAATGAATAAATTTCAATCCTAAATTAATTATCCTTGGAAAGAAAGGGTATGTACTTAAACTTACCTAAAATTTTCCTGAAAAGGCTCCAAGTTTGATTCAATTTTTTTTTCATCCCTAATGGTACCATTCCACTCAAGAACTAGAGAACAGTGGTTAGCTTAGTGGAAGACGGTAAAGCTAATATGCTCCATTAAGCCATCCTAAAAGTACATGGTGGCAGGAAGGTTCTGGTGAGAGAGAGGTGAATAAGGAAAATTCTGGCACCACTTCAGGAAAAGTAGCTTATGAGCCAGCAGCACTTCCTACATATATCAAGGGCAGTTACTAAACTTTAGTATAAGCTATACCTTTCTTTCAAAAGTTTAATAAAAACATAACAATAGCCTTGAATGTATTTATTTTCATTATGAAGACAATCCAGTGAGCACCTCCTACGATGCACTAGAGATGGAATTGCATTCTTATTGGGACAAACATGGCAAGGCTGTGAACATCCAGAGGGCATGGTGTGCTTATCATCATCTTCATGCTAGCTAGTGTAATTCCTGGCATGTGACAACACACTGAACAAAAGTTAGTTGCAAAGAACGAATAAATAATGACTAGAAGAATTACAAGAGCTTTAAGAAATTTCTAGAAGTTGTTTGTATTCATTTGTTTGTAGTTTGTCTCCCTACTATATCATAACTGCACAAATGCAAAGATTTCATGTGGCTTATGTCTAATGCCTAAAATAGTACCTGACTCTGTATCATTTTTTTTAGAATAAATGAATGACTATATGAAACAATATATATTTTTAGTTGGAGAAACTAAAGTCATTTATGCAACTTTGACTTCTCTTAATACAATATACTGATTTGTAGATGTACAAAATGTATAAATTTACAAGATAGGATAAATCCATATGAGTATACCCAAAATGCCAAAGGTTAAGTACTCTGCTTTATTTTTTTTCAGTAGAGCCTAGTTGAATCTAGTATCATAAAAACTGCTCAGTACATTTCAAAAATGTTGTAATTGCTAAGAAGGGTAGTATATAAACAGTATGAATCCTTGCCTTTTGAAAGAGGTACAGATTAGAAACCCAGAGTAGAAGGGAGGGTAAGAGGAAAAAAGGAAGAAAGATTTTCTTTTTATTTATAAAAGAAACAACATGTTTTTAATGTCTCTGCAACAAAATTCAAGGTGTACACATGTAAACAAAGAAAACATAAGGTCAGATTAATAGTCCATTTATATACCAGTATTTTCCCATAGTTGAATTTAAAACAATGATCTATCAAAATTTACCTGACATAGTACTATAGATCTAATTAATCATTGTGAAGGGGTATTTACAAAGTAAAAAAAAAACAACCCATAAAAATATTTCATTCAAAAAAAAAAAAGTTTCATTCAAGGCTTTGAATTTTGATGTTTTAACCATAAGTAAACATTAATTAAACATAAAGTAAACATTATTAATTCAGGACTACATTTAAATGCTTAAAATGCAGAGACTCAATTAACAATGTCTTTGTATGAGGATAAAGAAATGCTTCAAAATAGAACTGAGGTTTGATGGAGTCAGCTAAATATCCTATAACTCATTTAATTTTAAAGATCAGTTAAGTATCATCTTTGGGTATGCTTCAATAAAATAATTACCTCTAGATCCTAGAGCACAGAGGAATGATGAGACCATCAATTTTAAGTCCCCTCTCTGAACGTGTGAGTGGTAATGACACCCTGGCTATGTTTCTGCATTGCCTTTGTCAGTCATGGTCAGTCTAACACACTCAGTGTTAAGAATCAAGGGAGTTGAAAACCTGGGACTAAGTTTAGACCATGTTTAAACCCTTGGCCTTCCATCCTCAGGAAGGGAACAGAGAAAACCTAGGCTATGAGAAGAAATGGTGCCGAGGGCCTGACTACACATAAGCAGACGGGCTGCAAGAGTAACACCACGCAGTCCCGAAAATATGACTGCTTACTTGGTGGTTTAAAACAATAAAATAGATCTGGCCATGCTAGACTGGCCGCTATCTGAGTGATCAATGTGATCAGCTATATCATAATGCTACGAGATTCCATAGTTCTAAAAACATATCCCATGTTACATTGTGAGTCACCTATTACAACTGGTTTTGATCCATTATACATTCTATTTTTGATTAAATTGTAAAATGCAATTTCTATCTAATTTACCCTCTTTCCATAGACTGAATATTTCAATTGTCTTTCTATGTGAAAAAAGTGCTGCTTTTTACATACTGAAATTTAATTCAGTAATTTGAGGCCCTCTTCTTAATTTATCAACTTTCTTTAACCCTAGCTAGAGAATATTTATATCTCCCACCTGCAAGTTATGAACAATCTTATAACACATTCAACTCCATTCTTCAGTTCATCAATAAAAATATTGAATACTAAGACTTAAAACAGATTTCTTGCTGGATAGTCTTCAATATCCCTTTCTGACTTGATGTACAATCATTTGACGTAGCTTAGCCAATTCTCTGTCAATTTTCAAACAAAAATTATGTAATCCAATATTCTTTAATTTTTTTAACCTAAAAACCACACTAGGTAGACTATGAAATATCTACATAAAACAGATATGTATCTACAATAATACAATTAGTATAGAATTTTACAAATTACCATATTGAAAATGGAAAAGAGGAATTAATTCATCATAGAGTGCTTTATGGTTTCTGTGATCAGTTATATGTATATGTCCTTTGAGGCTTAATTGATAATGCTTCAGAGACATTGAAAGAAGAAAGTCTGTAATAAGATTCCACATTGGTGGCCCTAGCTAGTTGGCTCAATGGTAGAACATCCGCCCAATGTGTGGATGTGCGAGGTTTTATTACTGGTCAGGGCACACGAAAGAAGTGACCATCTACTTCTCCATCCTTCTCCCTCCCCCCCTTTTCTTTGTTTCCCACAGCCATGGCTTCATTGGTTTGAGCGAGTTGGCCCCAGTCACTGAGAATGGCTCAGCTGCCTAAAAGAGCTTGGTTGCTGAACAATGGGTCCAGCTGGGCAGAGCATCCCCCTATAGGATGCTTGCTGGGTGGATGCTAGTTGGGGTGCATAGAAGAATCAGTCTGTCTCCCCTCCTCTCACTTAAAAAAAAGATTTCACATTGGCACACAAACATGCATATATGTGAGATTTTCAAAAATCATACTAAATCTATGATAACAACTAATGTTTGACAAAAGCTTAATATTTGGTTTTCAAGAGTCCTACCCAGTTCCACACACAAGACAAAGATACCTAACATGAATTTTTCTAACCATTCTTTAATATATAAAATGTTTTATAGACAATATTTCTTTTGCTTCTTTCTCTCACAAAGCCTAGATTATGGTTAATATCTCATGACACTAGAAGTAATACTATAACAGATATTAAAGCATTTTTTCCAGCCACTTATTCTATAAAATATTAATTGCAAGCCTGTGCATGTGCTTTATATATAGGAGATTAGGTAACTGAGTTCCTGCTCAGTTCTAAATCAATAAAAGATAACATGTACATCATCAATCATCATTCACTCTTCCTTTAGTACATAATAACTGCAAGGGAAAGATTTTAAAATATATATATTTAAGCACTGATGGAGATATTACAAGCAGGACTAGATGTAAGTGATACTTACCGAGGAAGGACAGGTTTTTCTCTAGAAGCAAGTCCCTCAGCAGGACTTCATGCTCATAGCCAATGGCACTGGGAAGTTTTAGTTAAGGAAGGTAACACACATAGAATTAGGAAAAGATGCTATAAGAAAAACACTAATCCCAAGTCTACACTTTTAGATGAAAAGGAAAATAAGATATAATAATGGCAACTATTTCCTGTATCTCTGAGATTTCTATATATCTCTCCTCCTCTTAATGACAATGAAGTTTTTTAATAATGTTAATATGCATTTTGGCAAATACAGATTTGTAAATAGATGTGCCTATAGTTTATCTTCTTTTGAAGAGGGAGAATCACTTTAAACACTTTTTATGCTATGTCAAAAATCTCTTAATTCAATTCAGTATACATTTCTTAAGCACTTACTAAGTGCAACAAAGAATACTAACCAGACTTTTCCCTAAGAGCTTCCAGTCTTACAGAGTTCCATAAGTCTGTGAATTCACATTTGTCACAAAGCCAACATTTAGTTTCACTTCCAATCTACTGTTGGTGATCTTCTCTGACTTGAGAAGCCAAACAATAGACTTCTTGAGAATTACATATAATATGAAAGACATCTTAGTAAAGGGATTGTCAGTCAGGATATATGTATGGAGGCTGTTCCAAGTCTTTTTTCACGTGTGTGCAAGTGTACACATAGTATACATATAAACAGATACACACAGGCACACATAAGTTTTTGCATGCTTATTATGAGGGAGGTATTCTGTTAAGTGCTTTATATATGCTATTTTATCCTTACAGTTAACATCATCCTTATTTTATAGATGTGGAAACTGAGGCTTAGAAAGAAATCTGCACAGGTCGTATGATGAATGTGTGGCAAAGCAGAGAATCAGGATAATACCTGTTCAAATCCTGTATTTATTCTTACATAGAGCTTCTTAAAAAGTATTAGAATTATGTAAAAAATAATTGATAGTCACTATATTTCTTAAATACCATTTGCTAAGCCTTTATGCTATAAACACTGTGGGGTACTATGATCTTATTTAATCTTCACAACCATCATATACCGTAAGTAGGAGTCCCATTTTTACAGCTTAAGGAAAGCAAGGTTCAGGGAGAAAGAAGGTTCTGTGGCTGGTAAATAATGAAATCGGGAATGGGGCTTGGAATTCTGGTGTACTTTCCAAAAAAATGGGATTGTGTACAGTCTGAAAGGGACTGTTATCCTATTCTGGTACTTTAATTCTGTCAAAAGAATTTGTTCATAATTATCAAATTCCCTATTGCACTGATAATGTTAACCTGGTCATATGACTCCTTGGCTTACCAGAGACTTCACTGTTGATCATGTCCTGTAAAAGTTAAGTTCAAATCAAAGAAAGCTTATATATTATTTGTAGAAAAATAAAATTCTTAGCAAATTGTCCTACCCTTTATCGACACACACAAGTATCATTTAGAATTCCAGCGATGTGGCCACTTCCGTCACCCATTTAATTAAGACCTAAGTCATCATCATTGCATTTTTCTTTCAGCTGCCCCCCCCACTTCAGTGCACATAGCTACATTTAATTTCTTAATGAAAGAAAAATAAATGAAAGACATTTTTTAAATCACAAAATTTCACACATTTGCAGAATCCATTGAAGATATCTGATGAATACCTCTCAATGATTTCTCATTACCAGGGGAATACCACATTTTAGAACTAAATTATTTACTTCTGTTCTACATAAGTGTGCTCTCACTTTTATTGTTGTAAATTATTTACATCTAAAATGTTGAATCATGAAACTGAGGTTACTGATGGTACAGAAATGAAACCCACAGCATTTTCAGCTTCCTGTGCCATTATCTCTCCTTGCTTCTCTGCTTAGGTGTCTAATAGCTGTGTCCTGAAGTCACACTTGGGAAAGTGGAGGTGGCTGGTTTCTCACACCTTGTGTGTCAGTGAATATGGCCTGTGGCAGAAAAGGTATGGGTGAGACTGCCTGTAGGAAAAAAATAGCAGACACAGAAAGAAAAAGAAAGTACCATGGCAATTTATATTATCTTTGCCACTGTGCTTTTTGGTGTCTTATTAGTAAATAGTAGATTTATTTTATTCTACTTACACAAATGTCTAGGTATAACGTTATCATAACGAAGCAAAAAAGTTTTGTACTTACTCAATTTACTAAATGTATGCTTTCTTTCCTACACAATGAGGTAATTTACTGAGAGTAAGTGATGTCAACAGTACCAAACTATCAAAACAACATACAAAGAGCATTTTCTCTCACATGGAAAACATTTTCACACTAAATAAAAATAAAATAATTCCTGTTGATCAGGAGACATCTATGCAAGTGTATTTATATTATACAAAATGGCTACTACCTCAAGGTAAACATAAAATCAGTTCTCTATAGACCTCCCAGCCTATTTTTTTTCGCATGGTAAAAGCAATCACCAATTTTAAATTTTGGAAAAAATAAACTTCTTGTTTCTGTTTTGCTTGATATAAACATATATAAAACAGAAGGTCTAGAAAATAAAGCTTGTAAAAACTAATTTTACCGGCAATAGGCACAATAATGGAACTGAAAAATTATAATCTAGTCTGTGAATGCAATTTATAGACATACATCATTACCTTTATCAATTGAAATCATGTACTACATTAAATTCTACACTGCAAAAAAAGGAAAGTGAATGATGGCAAAAATGTAAGGAAAATACTCCAAACAGAATTTATAATGCTCCATAAGCAGAAACACTTAGACTTTGTCTATAATAATACCTATTATTGATGTATGGCAGTGACCATGGGGCAAAACTTGTAAATAACCTCACAAGCCATTTTCTTTGCCAGCGATACAGCAATCTGGTTTCCCGTAAGCATCTCAACTATTACTGAAAAATAGCCTCCTGGCATTTACAAAGCAGTTGACTTCATACTTTAGTCCATGCATATGTAATTAGATAGTTATATTTAAAATCAATATGCAATCCTTCAAAAGACATTATGCTTTTAAAACCTTAACTTTCAATTGATTTTTAACTATTTTATGTGCTTGAAATTAACATGTAATTCCGCTCCAGATACTCAGAGATAGTGTTAGTTGTTATATGAATGTGGTAAACTTTATTGCTGTAGCAACTTGAGGTTGGCATTCCTACACATTCTAACACTAGCATTAATTTTACACTGAAAATACTATATTTTTATTTTGGTCTAATAAAAAGGTAAGCTTATGATAATACTGCACTTTTATTAAGCTAGATCGGAGGGAGGGAACAGACATGGAGGATAAACATATCAAGGGCTAGATATATAGATAGATAATAAATATTCTTATAAGAGGACTCTGTTGAAAGATTATTTTTAAAGGTTAACCTTTATTAAAAAAATGAGTATTTTTTTAACAAAAATTTTACTGACTGTAAGCCTTTATGAAAAAAGGTGGAATACAAACACAAGTGTGTGTGCACACACACTGGACTAGCAAAGGCTTCCAGAAAGGGCCTCCTGACTGGTCACCAAGTCAAATCTAGTCACAGGGCTGCCCACACAAACAAAACTATACGAGAAAGCATGTTCTATAGTAAGAAATATAAGATTAAGGACTCAGATAGATACAATTTTCATCTAAAGAATGACTAATTACTTAACTCTTCAAATAGCATTTTTAGTCAAGGGTTATATCAAATTCTTAGTGTTGCCCCAACACTACTAAATGTATTGATGAATAATGCCCTATGGCATGAAGTCATTACTGTCCATTCAAATCCTGTTTTAAGTAAGCATTAACTCTTTAATAATCTCAAAGACTTTAATGAATGACTGAACAACATGTTTTCATAGCTTTAAATTCAGTCCAGGGAGAAAAATTAGCATGGTTTCTCTAAAAAATGTTTATTAAGGATCCAAATGATAGTATAGACTCTAATCTGCAGTTAAGCAATAAGAGTCTACTGCCCTGTAAAATGTGATGGTCTCTGGCGACATTTTAATCATATCATCCTTTAACTTCAGGCAAAATTTATTCTAGCAAACTCAACAGAATTTGGCTTATATTAAATAGAAATTTGTTATATTTTTTAAAATGTTCACTGGAATGGTTAGATACGTTCCTAGACAGTATGTTACCTGCCCAATGACTCTGTACCTTTAAACTCATTGAAAACCAAGCAGTTTGAAATAAGTATGTGAATGTGCAGCTGCTGACCTGACATCTTCCCCTGGCCTCTCTGGTTTTTCTGAAGCTGTAGAAAAGAATGGTCTGCAGTGACCCTCCAGTTGATTGAATGTAAAATAGAAGTGTTTTGTGAAGCAGAACTTTATGTCAGGTTAAAGCTAGACACATCTCCTCCACTGGGTCTAAGCTCATCAATTGTGCACCTAAAATTTTATGGGGAAGGATACTGTTTGATGCAGTCCACCAGCGGTCCATAACAGCAGTCGTTCACAATGCACTGCAGACAAACAAGAGAAGCAGTCTGGGGTGGGGCGACTATGAAAACTGTTACAATTAAACAGTATCCTAAAGATTTTTTCTCAAAAAGAATTTTTTAAAAATGCTAACAAAAGGCTGTTCAGATTTAATCACAGAAAACTAAAATTGCATGCTTTTTATTCACTATAAAAGCAAGCTATTAAAAAGTGAAACGCTCTTCTCGCAAATATTGCATTGCCATTTATGGTGCACTCTGACCTCAGTGATAGTTTATGATGACAGTAATTAAATGAGGTTTAAAATCCTTTACTCTGCTAGGCAGATAACAGCATTGTCACTGAAAATAGACAGCTGTGATTAATACCTGATAGACCTGATTTGCTAGAACTCCATCTGGAATCTGAGAAGGGTCCCGTAGCATACTATTTATAACAGACTTGGAGGCTGTAGGAAAAAAAGAGACGAATTGTTAGCAGACAGTCAACATACTTTTAATGCAACATGAGAAGTGACATATACCTACATATACAAAAATCATAAAAAGGAAAACACTACTAATAGTAATCGCTTCCTTTTTATAAATCTATGAAAAGCTTTCAATTAGAACATTTTGCAAAGTTTATAATAATACTACATTGCCAGATTTGAAGATAATTTTTCCAAGGTATATTAACAAGTACAGGCCTAAAGCATATGTCTCTTTGCAGATGAATTAGCTTTGAAAAGGCCCACTTGGGGAAAAAAACACAACAAACACTATCAGAAAAGAAAATATTTACCTTTTGCAGGTAAGTATTTTATAGCCAAGCATGTGTACATAGAAAGCTTAGTGAAGGCGGGTCAGATTCAAACACTTCAATGATGTCAATAAAGGTAACTTTCAGCCAAGAGCGCGTCTCTGAATTCTACTTTCAGCCAAGAGCGCGTCTCTGAATTCTAAACCTTTCTAAAATTATTCTCACGCACTGCCATAAAATGTTTTGTCCATTTCACAGGTGAGATAAGTAGGCAAAATGACTGAAAATTGAGAGAATCTTAAATAAGTAAAAAATATATATGTAATATATGTTTACATACAAATTTTTGTTCTAAAATATGTCTCATTACAACCAATTGTAAATTAAGATGACCTTGTCCTAAGGAACTGTCATAGAAACAGCAGCTATGGGAGGCATCTAATGCACAATGCTGTACCAGGTCACCTTCCTCGAAAATTGAGGCAGGAGACCCTGGCCTTGCTGTTTACTGCAGGCACATAAAAACCCAGATAGCCAGAACTCCTCTTCCTCTGCACTGGAGGAATGCTAGTCTCCAGACCAACGACTTTCAATCAGTGAGACATGGCACACCGGTGTGCCACAAGAATTTTTAAAACATGTACTACCTGACTATTTAATCAGGAGCACTGACCTCTTTTTCCTTATATTGTCAAAATAAAGAATGACAACAGCCAACACAACAAAAGCTGTCTGGTATAAATAAATCAAAATTATACCCGTTTTTTTTTGTTAGATTGGCAAAAAATGTATTTTTGGTGTGTTGCATAATTTTAGCAATGAGTTTGTGTATGCCATGAAATGCAAAAGGTTGAAAATCACTGCTCTAGACTGAAGTGAAGTCAGGTGTTGCCTAGGAATCAATTCTTTCAAGTTCTCCAGTGGAATGATTCTCAAATGTTTAGCAAAATGGCTTAACGTCTGGTCCATACTAACAGAATCTAAAATGCATAATGGATACTTATATAGTTAATAGAATAAACACAGACCACAGATTTATATCATTCAGGTTCTGAGAAGGTTTTTGGTCTTTTCTTTTTTCATATTGTTATGTTTTTTATCAAGTTCAAAACACTGACAGATAAGATAAATGTTAGTAAATATTATGGAAAGAGATAAGGAAATTACATCTTTCTCACTAAAGCATAGTCCTGAGTCCGCAAAGAAAAAAAAATAAAGTAAAATTATTTTAATTTTTCCTATTTTTAGTCACATAATTGCATGCTAACAGAAACATTTACGTACTTAATAGCCATTTGTAAACATGTTTGCACTGCAAGTGGAGAGGCCATATTTGGAATCCCAAATGAGCATCACCACTAGAGGAAGCCTATCCAGCCCTATTTATCCAACCAGCTCTGCAACGTGGACAACTCAGGAAACCTTTCAAGTTCAGTGTCTTAATCTGTAGAAAGTGGTAATATTATCCAAGCTTACTACCTTAAAGGTTTCTTATATGATTCTTTAAATACCTTCAACAGCAATTTTGTTTTTATCTTGTTAATATTTAAGTAATATTAAGAATCAAATCAGACCTGTGGTGGCGCAGTAGATAAAGCATCAACCTGGAATACTGAGGTCATGGTTCAAAACCCTGGGTTTGCCTGGTCAAGGCACATACAAGAAACAGCTACTATGATTTGATGCTTCCTTCTTACTCCCTTTTTCTCTCTCTCTAAAATAAAAAAATATAATCTTAAAATAAAAACAAAAGTCTGACCAGTGGTGGCACAGTGGACAGAACACTGAACTGGGAAGCTGAGGTCCCAGGTTTGAAACCCTGAGGTCATTGGCTTGAGGGTGGGCTCACCAACTTGAGCATGGGGTCACCAGCTTGAGCATAGAATAACCAACAGGATTCCATGGTTGCTGGCTTGAGCCCAAAGGTTGTTGGCTTGAAGCCCAAGGTCGCTAGCTTGAGCCCAAGGTCGCCAGCTTGAGCAAGGATCCTGGCTTGGCTGGAACTCCCCTTTCCCCCATCAAGGCACTAAGAGAATCAGTCAATGAACAACTAAAGTGACGCAACTATGAGTTGATGCTTCTCATCTTTCTCCCTTCCTGTCTCTCTCTCTCTCTCACACACACACACACAAAAGAGAGAGAGAAAGAGAGAGAGAACCAAACCAGGTTTAGGCATTTACTTCACAGACACTTAAGTTGGATTCAATTCTTTCTGAAGGAATTATCATGGATAAGTGGTACAAACACTGGGATATGAAAGAGCAAATTGTATTATTATAAAAGTATAGATTATTGCAACAATAGTGTTCAATATATAGTAATGCACCTGGTAAACTCACTTAGTTTTCCTAACTAAATTCTAAGGCCTGGCCAGTTGAGGGGACTAGGGCAATGCTTATGAATTTGGTCACCTCCTCTGAGGGGACCTACTCTCTCTGGTTTGCTACTAGGTCACCAGATAGTTAAGATTACCCATGATGCCCCAGTGTCTCAAGGAAACAATAGCACCTCTGTACCTGTACCTATATCAGGTTATTGCTTAGACATTACATTGCTGACTCCCATATCTGTGTGAAGAAAAACTATAATTTATAAATAGCCAGACAGCATAAATCAAAGTGTTATATTATGGAAAATTACAGACTTCATAACCAACTATACGCAAACTTGTGGCTAAAATCATTGAACAAAGGCTCTTGTTTAAAAAGAAGAGGAACAGTACTCTAGGACATAAGAAAATTAGGTCATTTATTTTATGAGGGAAGAGAGGGAAATATCAAAGAAAAAAAGAAACTGATTACATAAGTTTCCTCACAATATACTCTAGAATAGTGTGCTTATCAGAATTAAGAATCATAGCCAACAAACTTTTTAAAAAGTAGTCTGAATGTGTTGAATGGAACACTATTCAAATCAAAGGAAGCTTGTGAGAGGAAGTCATTTTAAATTGAATAGCAAAAACTATATATTGAGTCTACATTTGTGCAAAAGTAAGCCTGCATCTCAGATGAAGCCAGAGAGTACAAGCTTACTTTTACACACATATTCTGAAGCTCTGGAACTGCCAAAGGAATGAACAATGAATGATATCAACCAGATAAGAAAAGGCAATTGGACAATCCTGGGAAGGCTGGGGATAAGAGGCCTCAAGGAAGCCTGTGCCTTTGCTGTAAGCTGTCCCTACACCAGTTACTATCTCTGCCCAATTTTCACCCATCTTTTTTGACCATTCATGGACGGGAGTATAATTCTCTCTAACCTCTGCCAGAGTTATTCATTCTGTTAATTTCATAGTTTACCGAGCACGTACAGAACAGGAATGCAAGAGTCACTTGGAGCTAGATGCACAAGAACAGGAGAGAGCTGGTACCTGTAAGACCTACAGAGGAGAGGCAGCAGGCAATGCTCAGATCAAGGTATAATGCCTAAATAAAAATTATGATCTTCTTACAGTGAAATAGTGCTAATGAGAAGAAGTCAGAGCCTAATATAATAAACATCCACCCACCCAACACTCCAATTTAATTTCTGGACCTGCAATTAAATTAACTTTAAATAATCTAATATTAATTTGTGTAAACTTTTTAAATGTATCAGTCTTGCTAGAGGTTGGTTTACTACTATGTTCAATAAACCAAATTTTGGTTTCATTGATTCTACTGTTTAAACATCTTCAAATTTCATTTAGTTGATCTTTTCGTGATCAGTATTTATTGCTTTCTACACTGAATTTGCTACATTATTCTTTTGGCTACTTTGCTATTCTTAGTAAATAAATTTTCAATCATTTATTTTAACGTACACTTTTTAAGGCTATAATTCTTCCTGTAAATTCTGCTTTAGCTACATGTCACAATTTTTGTTTTTGTGTATTTATTTATTTATTTATTGTATTTTTCTGAAGTGAGAAGCAGGGAGGCAGAGAGACAGAGTCCCACATGCACCCAACAGGGATCAACCCAGCATGCCCCCTGGCCCACCAGGGGGTGATGCTCTGCCCATCTGGGCTGTTGCTCTGTTGCAATCAGAGCCATTCTACTGCCTGAGGTGGAGGCCATGGAGCCATCCTCAGTGCCCGGGCCAACTTTGCTCCAATGGAGCCTGGGCGGCAGGAGGGGAAGAGACAGAGAGAAAAGAGAGGGGGAAGGGTGGAGAAGCAAATGGGCACTTCTCCTGTGTGCTCTGGCCAGGAATCAAATCTGAGACTTCCACACGCTGGGCTGATGCTCTACCACTGAGCCAACTGGCCATTGCCTTGTTTTTATTTATAAATATTTTATAGTTTCCATAATTTCATCTTTGATCTATAAATTATTTAAAAACTTATTTCAACTTTTCATATTTCTAATGTGATTACAATATGGTTAAAGTATGTAATGTTTATTATATTAATTTAGGGGTATTTGGCTTCATGTTTTTATATGCAATCAATTCTTACAAATGTTTTGTTTTATAAAATACTCCTCTTTTTTAGGTACAGGGTTCAGGTATGTCAAGTAGGTCAAGATTTTTAAATTTATTATTCAAATCTATATTTGTATCCACTTATCCAATTAAGTATGAAATAATCATCTACCATTATTATAGATTTGTCAATTTTTCCTTATAATCTTGCCACTATTTGCCTCCTATGTTAAGGGCAATATTGTTGGGTGTATGAATTGTTTTACATACACTTATTAGAAATTAGGCCTTTTGGCATTAAGTTATGGCCTTTTCTACCTCTTTTTTTGGTCTTAAATGTTATCTCTAGGTAATACTGCTATGCTATTTTTCTTTTGGATAGTATATGCCTGATATATATGGTGTTTCACTTCTTTACTTCAAATTTTATTGTGACATTAAGCCATAGGTATGGTTCTTATAAATAGTATTTAGGTAAATTTTCTAAAATCAAATCGAAAAACTCTCTGCTTTTCAAAAAAGTGAGTTTAATCTACTTGTAACAGACACATTTGGACTTATTTCTACCCTCTTATTTTCTATGTTCTGCTAACCATTCTCTTCCCTTCTCTCTTTCCCCTTTACTATTTTCAAGTTGTTCTTCATTCCCCTTTCTCTTTATATTCACTTGGAAATAATACAGTTTACATCTACTTCTTTAGTAGCCCCTCCAAAAAAATTTCTAAATAATATCTAATTATATCTCCTCTGTAATTCTGAGTATAAGGAATTCAGAATATACTCACTCCAATCAGGAAGACCCCTCCCCGAACAGTCTATATGCTATTGTATCTATTATTTTTGTCCAACCCACTTGTCCCAGATACAATTTCCCAGTTAATCTTGTGATGGTTAATTTTATGTCAACTTGAGTGGGCCACAGGATGCCTAGACATTTGGTCAAACTTTACTCCAGGTGTGCCTATAAGAGTGTTTCTGGGTGAAATTAACAGTTGAAATAATGATTGACCAAAGCACATAGATATCCCTAATGTGGGGGAACATTTTCTAATGAGTTAAAGCCTGATTAGGACAAAAAGACTGAATAGAAAACAATTCTTTCTGCCTAATGGCATTCAAGCTGGGATGACTGATATTTTCCTGCCTTTAAACTCAAACTGATATTTTGGCTCCTCCTGGCCCTCAAACCTGCAGGCCTTTGGACTGAACCTACACCATTGACTTTCCTGGGTCTCCAGTTTGCCAACTGTAAACCTTAGGAATATCAGGCTCCATAATCATGGAAGGAAATTTCTTATAATCTCTCTCTCTCTCTCTCTCTCTCCACACACACACACACACACACACACACACACACACACACACACACACACACCATGGTTCTATTTCTCTGGAGAACTTTGAATAATAGTTTCTTTCTACTTTTTAAAACATTCAATGCTTATTTAAATTTATCAGCATGTTCACCTGTTCACCAATTTCCTTTTTTAGTATTGCTTTTTGAATTCCACATTTAGATTCAAGATTTAAAAACAGGATATTGCTAATGACACAACTCATTTATGAGTTAATGAGCTGGAGTTACTGAGTAGTAAAATCTCTTAGTCTTGTCTTGTCTGAAAATATCTTTACTTTATTCTCACTCTTGAATGATAATATAGCTGGGTACAGAATTATGGACTAACAGTCATTTTACTTCAACCCTTTGAAGATATGATTCCACTGTCTCTTGACATCTGTTATTGATAAGAACTCTACTGTCAGTATAACAGTAATCCCTATACAAGTAATTTGTCTCTTTTATCTCTGGTTGCTTTTAGATTTTACTTTGATATTCAATAGTATCATCACTGTGCACCTAAATATGGCTCTTTTTATCTGATCTGTTTAAAATTTGCTATGTTTCATAAACCTAATGATAAATGACTTAAACAAATTTTAAAAAATTTTGAGCCCTTATACCATTGGCCTCTACTCTGTCCTTCTGAAAGTCTTATATGAGATATCCATTAGAAGGTCTTATTCTATCCCCTATGTCTCTTACTCCTATAAAATGTTTATATTTCCCTTTCTTCATCTCTTGTTTTATACTAGAATTCATTAATTTTTGTTATGATGTAATTTTTCTAATCTAATACTTTACTCATTTAATAAGCTTCAAAGACAATTATTTCATTTCTAATATTTTCCCCAGAACTACCTGCTCTTTTTTGCACGCTATTTTCTATTTTAATTTATCCAGTTATAGTTTTATTTATTCATTTTGCTTATATATTGTTATTTTATATATTTACTTCAGTGTTTATAAATATCATCTATAGGTTTGATTTACAGTATCCTCATTTTCTCATCTCAAGTCCATGGTATCTATCTATCTATCTATCTATCTATCTATCTAATCTATTTCTCAATCTTCCTTATGATAGTGGTTTCCTTAGTTTAATTTGTAAATTTTTACTGGGAGGTAATTTTCAGCAAGAATCGTTTGACTTGAATTTTCGAAATAACCATGACACAATAGTTTCATGTTTACTATTGCAGGACCATTTTTATTATTAGTTTATTAGCTTGGACATCTTACGGTAAACAAGAGTGTAAAATTCGACCCAAACACACAAATGCTGCTCACCTTTTTCTAATTTCTCTCTACACTACATAATTCAAGGCTATATATATATAGTAAGCAAGCTTTCTTGCCATTTTCTTCCAGGCAAGTAGAATTTTTCTAGTCCTATTCCCTTCCCTTCCCTTCCCTTCCCTTCCCTTCCCTTCCCTTCCCTTCCCTTCCCTTCCCTTCCCTTCCCCTTCCTTCCTTCCTTCCTTCCTCCCTCCCTCCCTCCCTCCCTCCCTCCCTTCCTTCCTTCCTTCCTTCCTTCCTTCCTTCCTTTTAGCAAGAGAGAAAGACAGAAAGAGGTTGGGGGCAGACAGAAACAGACAGACAGGGAAAGAGATGAGAAGCATCAACTAATAGTTGTGGCTCCTTAGTTGTTCATTGATTGCTTTTTCATATGTGACTTGACTGGGGGACTCCTGCCAAGCCAGTGACACCTTGCTTAAGCCAGAGACCTTGGGCTCAAGCCAGGGAACTTTGGACTCAAACCAATGACCATGAGGTCATGCCTATGATCCACACTAAAGCTGGTGAGCTTGCACTCAAGCTAGTGAGCCCACACTCAAGCCAGATAAGCTTTCACTCAAGCCAGATAACCTCGATGTTTTGAACCTGGAACCTCAGCATTCCAGGCTGACACTCTATCCACTGTACCATGCCTACTCAGGCTCCAAGTCCTATTTCTATAGTTAGGGCTATATAATATATGGAGGTTCAATTCTAACTCCTGGTTGTAAATCTTTCCCTTGGGTGAGATAAAAATTGGAACCCCAGAACCTCATGTCTACACTTAAAGCTGAAAATTCCTATGGGCTTACACAGTGTGAGCCCCAGTTTATCATTCTGAATATAACATATTTTCTTTTCACTCCTTTCACCTAGAAATTAAATTTCTAATGTTTGAATTTGGTTTTGTATTTTAAAAGACTTTTCCTTTTGTGGTTTATTTTGTCTATCATGTCTATGTGTTTGTTATAGAAATATGGCCCACCAAGAAAAGCTCATTCTGTTATGTTGCTGAAATTTTTAGAAACCCTGCAGAAGAAATTCAAGGCAATGCTCATTTATTTTTAATGTTTGTTAACTGTTAACATTTTAAGTTAAATTTATATAACTATATAAAGGAAAGGTCCTTCCAAGAAGTTGGAGCCCCAAACAACAGAGAGAAGAGTAGGTGCCAGGGATGCCGACAGGTGGGGAGTGAAATAACCTAAGTCACCTCTAAAGACCACTCTGCTGCATAATGTCCGGCATGGCATGACAGTGGGAAAATGATCACTGGTGGCTAGAAAATAAATTGTTACCTCAACCCCTCCACAGGCTGATATCATGGCATAGGCCAGAGCTCAGCATCAAGCTTGGGAAATAAGAAAACTTGTTTTTGTGAGTTTGATAATCAGTTCCATTGGATTCTCAAATATAAAGCCTTATTTCTTTAGCAGAAAACGGTTTCGAACAACAATTTCTTAATATGCTCATTATCTAGCAATTTGGGCTGTGCTCTTTGAATAGCACCAACAGGAGTGGATTATCTGTGTGCTGGAGGATTCACTTCCATGATGCTTCACTCCTATGTCTAGCAAATATGAACTTGCTGCAACCTCAGGTGAAACAGTTAGTGAAGGGCCTTGGTTCCCTGTCTAAAGTTGGCTTGGACTTTCCCTTAAAAGAGTGGGTAGGTTCTACAAGCTGTATCCCAAGAGGACCAGAAGAAGCATATGGCTTCTCATGATCCAGCCTCAGATGTCATAAAACAAGAACACAATTTTTATTTATACTTTTCTCAGAAGAGACAAAAAAGAAGATACACACAGACTAAAAGTAAAGGGATGAAAAGATATTTTAGGCAAATGGAAAGGGAAAAAAGCTCTAGTAGCAATACTTATATCTGACAAAACAGACTTTAAATGCAGGCTATAGTAAGAGATACAAAAGAACACTACATAATGATAATGGAAGCAATCCAACAAGAGGATATATGGTAACCCTTGTAAACATTTATGCAACGGACATAGGAACACCTATGTCCGTTGAGAAAGCAAACCTTGATGAACATAAAGTGAGAGATTAACAGTAATATAGCCAGGTAGAATGTTTGAACACCCCATTGACATCGATGAATATAACCTCTAGGCAGAAAATCTACAAGGAAACAGCAACCTTAAATAACTCACTAGATCGAATGAATTTAATTAATATCTTCAGAGCATTTCACCTCAAAGCAGCAAAATATATATTTTATTCTAATGCATATGGACACTTTCTAGGATATACCACCTGTTAAAACACAAAACAAGTTTCGATAAATTTTGGAAGACTGAAATTATATCAAGCATCTTTTCTGACCATACTAGTATGAAACTAGAAATCAATCACAAAAAAAATCTGAAAAACACACAAAGATATGGAGGTTAAATAACATGTTACTAAAGAATGAATGGGTTAACAATAAGATCAAGGAAGAAAACAAAAGATACCTTGAAACAAATGAAAATGAGAACACAATAACCCCAAATCTGTAAGATACAGCAAAAACAATCCTGAGAGGAAAATTCATAGCATTACAGGCCTATCTCAGAAAACAAGAAAAATCTCATATATATAACTTAACTTTACACTTAAAGAAACTTGACAAAGAACAATAAACAAAGCCCAAAAATAATGATGACTAGAGTAGAAATAAATGACATAGAATCTAAAAGAAATATAAAAAAGATCAATGAAACCAAGAGCTGGTTCTTTGAAACTATAAACAAGATAGACAAACCTTTAACCAGATTCATCAAAAAGAAAGAGAGAGAGAGAGAGAGAGAGAGAGAGAGAGAGAGAGAAGGATCCAAATAAATAAAATCAGAAATAAAAGAGAAGCAACAACTGACACCAAAGAAATATAAAGGATTGTAAGAAAATATGAGAAACAACTGGATGCCAACAAATTGGACAATCTGAATAAAATGGATAAATTCCTAGAATCATACAATCTTCCAAAACTAAATTAAAAAGAATCATAGAATCTGAATAGACAGATTACAACTAGAGAAATTGAAGCAGTAATAAAAAAAAAAACTCCCAATAAACAAAAGTCTTCATAGGTGAATTTTAATAAACATTCAAAGGACTAACACCTATCCTTCTCAAACTATTCTAAAAAACTCAAGAAGAATAAATATTCCCAAGCTCATTTTATGAGGCCAGAATTAACCTAATTTCAAAACCGGGTACAGACACTACAAAAAAATGAAAATTATAGGCAAGTATCCCTGATGAACATGAATACTAAAATTCTCAATATAATATTAGCTAACTGGATCCAGCTGTACATTAAAAAGATCATACACCATGATCAAGTGAGATTTATTCCAGGGATGCAAGGTTGATAAAATATCTGCAAATCAATAAATGTGATACAACACATAAATAAATTGAAGGATAAAAACCATATAATATTCATAGATGCAAAAAAAGCATTTGACACAATCCTGCACCCACTTTTGATAAAAAACTCTGAGCAAAGTGGGAATAGAGTGAACATACCTCAAGATAATAAAGGTAATATATAACAACCCCACAGCCAACATCATACTATATGGGCAAAACCACAAACCTTTTCCTTAAGATTGGGAGCAAGATAGGGATGTCTGCTTTCACTACTCTTATTCAACATAGTACTGGAAGTCCTAGCCACAGCAATTAGACAAGAAGAAATAAAAGGCATCCAAATTAAAAAGAAGTAAAACTGTCATTATTTGCAAATGGCATAATACTGTTTATAAAAAACACTAAAGGCCTGACCTATGGTGGTGCAGTGAATAAAACATCAACCTGGAACACTGAGGTCACCAGTTCGAAACTCTGGGCTTGCTTGGTCAAGGTACATGGGAGCTGATGCTTCCTGCTCCTCCCTCTTTCTCTCTGTCTCTCACTCTAAAATGAATAAAGTCTTAAAATTTTTTTTTAAAAAAGAGAGAACACTAAAAATTCTACCAAACTACTACTAGAACTGATAAATGATTTCAGTAAAATAGCAGGAACAAGGTATATATCCAGAAATCAGTTGCATTTTTATACACCAATAATGAACAATCAGAAAGAGAAACTAGGAAAACAATCTCATTTATAATTGCAACCCAAAATATACAATACCTAGGAATAAATTTAAACAAGGATGTAAAAAACATTTATTCAGAAAATTATAACACACTGAAGAAAGAAACTGAAGAAGATACAAAGTGGAATCATATGCTGTGTACATGAATAGGAAGAATTAACATAATTAAAATGTCCATATTACCAAAAGCAATTTAGAGATTCAAGTCAATTCCTATTAAGATACCAATGTCATATTTCACAGACCTAGAACAAATATTCCACAAATTTATATGGAGCTACAAAAGGCCCTGCGTAGCCACAGAAATCTTGAGAAAGAAGAACAAAGTTGGAGGAATCATGCTACTGAATATCAAATTATATTACAGGGTCACAGTAATCAAAACAGCATGGCACTGGCATAAAGATAGGCATACAGAGCAATGAAACAGAATAGAGAGCTCAGAAATAAACCCTCACCTTTATGGTCAATTAATATTTGGCAAAGTAGGCAAGAATACTATTAGGTAAAGACAGTCTATTCAATAAATGATGTCAAAATTGAACAGATAAGTGCAAAAAAATAAAACTAGATGACCTTTTTTATACCATATATAAGAACAAACTCATAATGGATTAAAGACTTAAATGTAAGACTCAAAATCCTAAAAATCCTAAAAGAAAACATACACAATAAAATCTTGGACATTTCTCATAGCAGTATTTTTTCTGATATATTGCCTTGGGGAAGGGAAATGAGAGAAAAGATAAACGAATAGGACTACATCAAACTAAAACATTATTGCACAGCAAAGAAAACCATCAACAAAATGAAAAGACAACCAACTGAATGGGAGGGCATATTTGTTAGTGATACACCTGATAAAGGAATAACATTCAAAATTTATAAGAAACTTAAACAAATCAACTTCAAAAAAAACAAAAGAATCCAATTTAAAAATGGGCAAAAAACCTGAATAGACACTTCCCCAAAGAGGACATACTAATGCCCAATAGACATATGAAAAGATGTTCAACATCACTAATCATCAGAGAAATGAAAATTAAAACCACAATGAGATATCACCTCACACTTGGCAAAATGGGTAATATCAATAAATCCACAAACAGTAAGTGTTGACAAGGATGTGGAGAAAAGGGATCCTCAGGCACTGTTGGTGAGAATGCAGACTGGTGTAGCCATAGTGGGAAGCACTATGAAATTACCTCAAAAACCTTAAAATGGAGCTGCTTTAACATTCAGCAATTCCACTTCTGGAAATTTATTGGAAGAAACCCAAAACACTAATTCAAAAGAATTTGTGCTCTTATGTTCAATGCAGCATTATTTATAATAGCCAAGATTTGGAAGCAGCTCAAGTACCCATAAGTAGATTAGTGGATAAAAAAGCTGTGGTACATTTACACAGTGGAATACTACTCAGTCATATAAAAAGAAGGAAATCTTACCCTTTATGACAGTGTAGAGGAACCTAGAGTGCATTATGCTGAGTGAAATAAGCCAGGAAGAGAAAGACAAGTACCATATGATTTTTACTCAAATGTGGAATCTAATGAACAAAATAAACTAACAAAATAGAAACAGATTCATAGACACAGAGAACAGACTGACAGCTGTTGGCAGGGTGGGTTGGAGAGCTAGGTGAAAAGTAAAGGTATTAAGCAAACAAAAATATTCATAGACACACACAAAAGTATGGTGATTACCAGAGGGAAGGGGAAGTGGGGGAGGTAGAAGACCGTAAAGTGGGGATACATGATAATGGAGGGAGACTTGACCTGGGTGATAAACACAGAACACAATATACAGATGATGTGTTATAGAATTGTACACCTGAAACCTACATGATTTTATTAACCAATCTCACCCCAATAAATTCAAAAAAGAGAAAGAAAGAAGAAAAAACATACTTTCTAAAGGCAAGGTGATCTCAGGAAGCTATGCAGTATCATACTTCAAAATGCAATGTAGTTATGGAGCACAGCTTAGTATTACATAGACTTGGTTTGAGAACTGGCTGCTCCATCTACTAGTTATGTTTTCTTTTTTTTTTTCTTTTTGTTTTTGTATTTTTCTGAAGCTGGAAACGGGGAGAGACAGACAGACTCCCGCATGCGCCCGAGCGGGATCCACCCGGCACGCCCACCAGGGGCAACGCTCTGCCCACCAGGGGCGACGCTCTGCCCCTCCGGGGCGTCGCTCTGCCGCAACCAGAGCCACTCTAGTGCCTGGGCAGAGGCCAAGGAGCCATCCCCAGCGCCCGGGCCATCTTTGCTCCAATGGAGCCTTGGCTGCGGGAGGGGAAGAGAGAGACAGAGAGGAAGGAGGGGGTGGGGGGTGAAGAAGCAAACGGGCGCTTCTCCTATGTGACCTGGCCCGGAATCGAACCCAGGTCCCCCGCACACCAGGCCGACACTCTACCGCTGAGCCAACCGGCCAGGGTTAGTTATGTTTTCTTAAGAAATTAATTAATGCCAGTGGCCCTCAGTTCCCCAGTTGTAAAAGACCATACCATTGTCACTTAATTTGCAAGGTTCTTATGATGAAATATTATAGTACAGAAAAAGCACTTAACATGCCATTTCAGACTTGGGCTATTACAGTTGTTATACTGTTGCTTTGGCTGGCGTTAGATCATGGTATGGGCGGATTTCTGTCTTCTAATACTGCATTATCAATAAGTAGATCATTCATTACTCTCTATTGTCAAGAATATAAAAAACCAGTTGTACAAGATGTTTATAAAGTCAAGGGCCTGCTCTTACCAAGTATATGTTGCCACAGCCTTTGAGAGACAGCCAGAAGAGGATCTGTTCAACAGACAGAATTTGGTAATGCCAGATTATTCTTTCTTATACCTCTTCCTTGCCCCACCTCTTCTTGACACTAAGTTTTCAATCCATAATCAGAACTGTTCTCTTGAAGAAAACTGGTGGAAGTCCTTTACACTTCTGTGTATTATCACTAAGTGTTACCACACTGTGTGTGTGTGTGTGTGTGTGGGGGGGGTATTTTAAGTTTTCCCTATAACAAAGAAAAGGACTTTCTACCTTCCAGCTATGGGCATTTCATGCATCAGCAATCAAGCAAGTGAAGACTTTCCCCCAAATCACTGGCATCCCACCCATTTTAATAACTCTTCCTTTCCTAACATAAGGTCATATAAGTGGCCAGGTACCAATGAAAGGAACTAAGGCAAATAAGCAGGTGAGCCATCTCCTGCCCACTAAAAAGAGTGCCTTTTAACTAGGTTATACCTGAATCAAAATAAAGACAAGACCATATACATTTGGGACACCTGATTCAAGGTCACAAATAGGTTTAAGCATGATGGATGATCCAGCATAGGCCTGAATGTATATTTGGTCACAGCAGTTAGCAGAAAAGAAAGGATGAAGTGAGGGAAGGACAATTCAGGGGGGATGAAGATAAGACAGGCCATAGGGCCATACTGAAGAAAAATTCATGTGCAGACAGATGGAGGGTATTGGAACCTACTTCTCCCGCCACTGAAGTAAGAACAACTCCTGCAGTTGAACAGCTGGGTGGGGAAGGCAGCTGCTGTTGGCAGCACTCCCAAAGTACACTTGGAGGTCTGCCTTCTCACGTGGTTGCTCCAGAGGCTGAGCTCCTGGATAGCAAAGCCTAAAAATTCCAGCTAAAATTTAATCTTTTCTTTAAATGCTGCTTTAAGGCCTTTGGACATCAAGGTCATGAACATCCCAAGTTACACATCCCCAGGGGTTGACCTGTTAGAGAGTTCTCTGGAAAACTTAATATCACCAGTGCCCACAAGAGCCTACTTACTTACTCTTGCACAGTTGGAACTATTCCTCAAGAATGCCAGGTAGCCCACTAGCTCACCAATTGCCCATGAGTGATCTCTGAAGCAGTCTGATCCCATGTGACCATATGAACAAGAGACAACTTTTAATATTAGGGGAATCTTATACAGACAAAGTAAATTCTGCTAACTAGCACATATTCGTGTAAGAAATATCTTGAACTGGAGTCATCCAACTAAAAAGTATATGTCAGGGCAATGGACTCTCCAAAGCATGAGTATTCACACTGATCAGATTCTTGTCTCAGGCAATTGACAGTTCTAGAATCACTAAACACCATCAGTGCTAATTCAACAAACATTTGACAAATATATATTTTAAAATTTTCCACTGATTTGAGAAAGAGAGAGAGCAGCATCAACTCACCCTTCCACTTAGTTGTGTCCTCATTGATTTCCTCTTGTACGTGGTCTAACCCTTGTACAGGATCTAACCCATGACCTAGGGTGCTCTGGTTGACGCTTTATCCACCGAGCCACTCAGTCAGGGCCCATTTTTTAGATATTTATTAAGCACCTGACTGATGCCAGAAATATACTTAATTCCATCTCTCCCACTCACCCACTCTCAACTCCATCCTATAAACCTAGAATGTTCTTTTGGCTCAGACCAAAACTTCAAAGCCCAGTTTAATTCTCACTTCTCCAATAAATTTTCCCCTTATATTTCAAATGCATATTGTGGAGTGGAGTGAAGTCAGTCTGTCTACTAATCATTTGGCACTTGATTAAATATTAGCATAAATATTTCACTGTTATCACCTCAAAGTTGCTCTGTGCTAAATAGCCACTCAATAAACTATTGAATGAATTATTAATGAACTACTCAAATCCAAGCTTTGCCTCCCTTTAAAAGAGTAAAAGAGCCTGACCTGTGGTGGCGCAGTGGATAAAGCGTCGACCTGGAAATGCTGAGGTCGCCAGTTCGAAACCCTGGGCTTGCCTGGTCAAAGCACATATGGGAGTTGATGCTTCCTGCTCCTCCCCCCTTCTCTCTCTCTCTCTCCTCTCTCTCCCTCTCTGTCTCTCTCTCCTCTCTAAAAATAAATAAATTAAATTAATTAATTAATTAATTAATTTTAAAAAAGTAAAAAAATATATATATAATTATTGCTTCCAATACAGCAACTTTTAGGTAGTCAAATGAACTGGAATTTATTTGGGCTTTTCTCATTATTAATGAGGTTATTTTTTCTTTACTGTTTTCAGAAAATTTAGACTCAAAGGATCTAGGACACAATGAGTCTTTAAATATTGACAAACATCTAATTCCATGTCTCCTGAAGAGAAGTGTGCTTAACACTGGCATAGGCAGTGAAATGACTTTACTAGCACACAAATAATATTTTCTTTAACAGTTATGTATTATTTTAATTAGTACTTTCTATTTATGACAAGAAATTCTAATTTAATACTTAAGGAAGAATTATAAATTTCCTTTAGATATATAACTAAATACATGACACTTTAAAAAATATCAAATAACTATTGTATATTTATTAGTAGTAATATGTGGATATGGAAAAAATTGTAAATGTACCCAAATTTCTAAAATTTCAGAAATACCAGTTTAATAGTTGTATAAAGTCACTTAAACACTCAGGAGGGTAGGGTTACTCAGTCTATCCTACAACAAATTTGCATTTCTAAGAAAGGCAGCTAACACTTCCTAAGTGCTTACCACGTGTCAGGCACCATTCTAAACTCTTCACATATGTTGACTCACACATCTGTAAGGTGGCTATCCCCATCTGAGTAATGAAACACTGAGTCATGAGGAATTTAAATAATAATTTTCCCAAAGTCCCATTCCAAGTTAGCAGTGGAGCCAAGATATGAACTTAGTCAGTTGGGCTCATAATTATCAGGCTCTTCTTACCTAGCACTACTCCCACGGTATTCAAGGGTGGTCTGCAATGTTTGATATTAATGTACCAAACTTGTAAGAATTGAACTCAAGTTTTCCATTGGTATTCCCTCCTCCCGCCTAGGTCTCACTCCAATTCAAATATTAGCAGTTGAAGTTTCAAGACCCTTTACTGCTCCATATAGAGTAAATATAGGGCCAGGAAATGAAGCTGAACTCTCTTGTCTAAGCTTACTGGGGTCATCAGTATGTCAGATGACATGGAGAATTGATTGAGTCACAGGTAAAGAGAAGACTCCAGCTCAAGGTCAGGATAAAAAGATAATGGCAAGGAAGACCTACCAACACTTGCTTCAGTAGCAAGAAAACCTGGCAGAACCACCAGGGTCTTATGTTCTATAAAAAGAAAGAATCTGGACACTCTAAAAGGTGATACACAGTGGCTGCTGGTAGAACCAAGTTTGTATTATTTAGTGAGACAGGGCTAAATCTCTGTTTTGCAAGGTGATGACTGTAGGAAGCCCCTCTGATAATTCCCGTTAGTAGCCTGCTCATTTGTATCTCCTGGTTTCCATTTGTTGGCAAAGACCCATATCACATCATGGTGCCTGTCTCAGTGAATAATCACAAAGCAGTTAATTCTAAGTCATTAAAAGTGTTGTCCAGGACTGGAATGATTCGTGGAAGGGGAGAAAGTACATGAGCATGAACATGTGCACTTTTTTTTGGCAAGCCCCCCAATCTAATGGGAAAAGAATAAACTAAAATTTAGATTTCTTAATTTAGGAGAGGGAAAGATGGGGAAACAAAGATAAAATTTCAAGGTAAGTTAAACAATATGAAAAATTCATATACGTTCAGTACAACGAGAGAAGTATTTCCCGGGAACCAAGCCCATGTGACTAATTACAGCCACGGACAGCACTTCTATTCAGAATTAAGTTGTGTCTAATTCTCCTGAGAAAAATCTCAGCAACTTTCAAGGAAAACACAGCTCTTCAATTTCTGCCCATTATCCAACACACAGATCTCTTTTTCCTTTACTCTTTTAATTACCAAAAAAAGTTAAAAAAAATTCTATGTCAGACAACCTAAGCAAGGAAGGCAAAGTATAGGTCCGTCTCATTGTTAGGAAAGACAAATGCTGTAAAAATATGCTACCAGGTTAGAGTATTTTTTCAGAGATCTCAAAATTCTCTGAGTTTCTAAAAAAAATCTGTATTTTGGTCCCTCAAGCAAATGAGCTATTCATTTAAATAAACAAGTTAGTAGAGCCTTGACTAAAAATAGCTATACAATTAACAGTGTACTATATAATTAAAATCTGTATATCATTAAATGATGTGGACATTAACTTGACTATGAATTTTTTAAGTAATGAGACAGTTAAAAAATATATTTCTTCGGTTGTAATTAATCTTTCAGCAAGGCCACCGAGCACAACGGCAGCACAATACTGTGCCAAAGTGCGAGGCAGGGTTTACAGAGAGGCACGCTGTATCTCTTGGGGCTCTGGAAACCAAATGCATCGAGGCAGAAGCACAATTAGTCTCAGAAGGAAAGTTACTAGCAACATTCGTTCCGTATGTGTCACCTTTGGGTGCCCCAAACGACAGGCCAGAGCTGGAAAGCACTCCAAAGAAAGCAGAGGACATACATTTTGTACTCTTGGCAATTTTCTATGGTGGCTGTGGTCAATAGAACAAGTTAAAGAAAGGGAGGAAGAACCGAATACATTTTTAAGAACTGAAGAAATTACTTCCACAGTGTAGCGATTAAGTGTAAATTAAAAGAACCATTTAATTACATTTTTTGCTGTCTTCAGCAGAAAAGACATTTTAATAGTTGCCAATAAAAATGAATATGAACCAAAAACATCTATAAATTAAGTACCATCATGCTGGGGATAATAAAGAACACTGGCGTTTAGATTATCACACACAGCTGCGGTATCCTGAGCTTGGGGTATTTCGGTGCCCTCATGAACTTCTCTCTTCCTGTTCCTGTGTTATGAGGGGAAAAAGGGTTGATGTGAGAACAAAGTACTGTCAGCAATCTACCCTTTAAACTGCTCAGACCTGGAAGGCACACTCATTGCTTTATTTCTTTGCTCATTTTTCTCCAAGATTGGTACATCTGAAATACCTTTCTACAGATCTA